>NC_090279.1:173190417-173350417 GCF_040414725.1 Anabrus simplex | reverse complement strand
AACTCTAATCCAATTACACACCCATTTGCGACACAAGCATTAACCTTTCACTCAATATACACATGCAGCATTCACTTACGACTTACGCTCCGATGTTAATAATGACACAAACGCTAGACACAACCAGCCACCAAGGCTACGCTTGAGAAGGGAAGGGGAAGGAACAGGAGGGGGAACAACCAATGTAGAAACAGGAAATCTCATATCAATAATTCAAATCATAGCGCAGGCGCACTTCAAGTGTCTGTAAGCGTCTTTTGTGTCTGAGAGCTATACCTTTTGTTAAATACAAGAAAAACATCTGTGAGACTATCACTGGCGTACTGGAATAGTTACAACAGTAACATTGAACATATTTGATGGTACACGTCTGACGTTAACGAATTCTAGGACCTACTCCTTCCCGAGGAGTTGTACTGACACTTAAAAGCCTTTACAATGACCTATATGGCAACAGATTTCAATCTGTAACCCACGGAAAAATCAGTGTTTAATACTATAAGAAACCTTTTCAAATTGAGATCGACATATCATATAATTTAATATTCAATATGAACTTTCAGAAATGGGCCCAAATCTTCCGTGACTAATCACACCATTCATTCTCAGAATATCTCATTTAAACGACACTCAACTTCACCGTTCCAGATTTTATTCTGGAGAAATTAAAGAAGCTTCTTCCTCTTCATCATCATCGTCAATTACAGAAGTGTCAATTCGTTTATCTTCTCCATTAGCATTACCGCTTCTTTGACATGACTTCAGTTCTGGAGCGAATCTCTCATCCGAACATAAATTTAATAAGCGTGTCGCAACTCTCTTCTGTGTTCATTCACTTGCTTCTGTCGCCATACGATTCCTTTTAATCCTGTTCATTTATTAATATCATTACTCCTCGTTCAGAGTATTCAGTTAGGTACTTCAGCAGAATCCATTGAAGTCAATATTTCGTAAACAGGGGATACAAAATTGGATACTTTCTAATTGCTTTGTATTTAGCTTATATCCAGAACAAACTGATACTGAAAGACAACAAGGATCTATGTTAGGACCTGTTCTACTATCGTTATACCTCATGAGTGTGCCTCGAGTAACGAGGCACACTGACTTTGACTTGTATTCAAATAATGAAGAAATCTAAGAGCATATATTTAAAAGCTACATTATATAGCCTACTGTTTATTTATTTAATTAATTAATCCGTTTATCATCCAGGGTTGACTTCGGACTCAGTGAGGGATCGAACGTCTACTGCCTCAAGGGCAGTGTCCTGAAGCGTGAGATTATTTGGTCGGGATACATCTGATGAGGAGGACCAGTAACTTGATCAGGCGGCCTCACCTGCTATGCTGAACAGCGGTCTTGTGGGGGATGGAAGGAAGTGGCCGTAGCCTTATGTTAGGCACTATCCTGGAATTTGCCAGAAGAAAACCACTTCGAGGATGGAGGAATTGGGAATCGAATCCCCTCTACCCAGTTGACCTCCCGAGGCTGAGCGCACCCCGTTCCAGTCCTCGTACCATTTTTGAAATTTCGTTGCTGAGGCAGGAATCGAACCCGGGCCTCCAGGGTTGGCATCAGATCACACTAACCACTACATCGCAGAGGCGGACCATTATATACTGTACTGTCCAAAGTTAAATCAATTCAAGCCTGAAAATATATTGTGTTCCTTCAGTAGATTTCTTTGAAATATAGAAACTAATATTTCGCCTAGATGAGACAGTAAATTGGATAGTTTTTAATTCCTCTGAGCTTAGACAACCACTATGGAAATATGTTAAGGCTGGAACACCACAAGGATCTGTGTTACGACCTATTATATTTTCATTTACGTCATGCGATTACCTCGAGTATTGCGATACAATACCTATCACATGCATGAAGACCCTCCACATGTCCACCTATATGTCAATGCTAGAGACCTAGATATTGTTAAAAATTATATGAAGGAAGACTTTTGACTCGTATGCCAATACACTATGACAATTCTCTGAATACAAATACAGCTAGTTTGAGAATATAAAATACCTTCAGTTCATTTTGAAAAGGATCAACAAAATAATCAAAGGATTTTGGTCTCGAAATGAACACAGACAGAAGTGAATCATGTTAATAATTAATGAGCGGATTTGTATTCAATAATAGGATATATTTCAACGATTCGAAAGCATCTTGCAGCCTGCACTTACGGTCAGTAGCAAGGGTTGCATAAATATAGTAGACATTAAAGGACAGCGCCCCTAATATTTATGAAACACTTTAAACAGGAGCGTTGTGTAGCCAAGATGTATACTCGTTGGAATGTAAGCTGTCACTGCTTACAAATCCGCTTCCAGGTAATAATAACTTCATTTGATTATTGCTATCCTGGTGTAGCCCTTGTATGTGCATGTGATAGGTATTGTATCGCATTACTCGAGGTAATACCATGATGTAAATCGAAAATATAAGAGGTCGTAACACGGATCCTTGTGGTATACCAGCCTCAAAACATATTTCCATAGGGACACAAGACAGAACCCCACAACAAGGGGGTATATGGGGAAACCGGAAGTTAATATGTATGAGTTACAGCTATTCTGGAGACATAAGGAGCGCGCGGTCATCGATTCAAATAAATTAGTAATTTAAGATATAATCTCCGGTCCGGTCGGGAATGGAACCGGAGGTTCTTTGAATTGAAGACCACTGCGCTGACCACTCAGCCAAGGAGAATCATAGTTATCAGAAAGCATAAAATAATCAACAATATTATCAATATTAAGGGGATATTATCTATCAAGTACCCAAGATACTGAATAACGCGGATGAAAATAATGAAGTGGTTTCAAGGAAGTTTTTTTCAGTCGCGCGGTTTTGATTACCGTAGCTTGAAGAGGGAGCTGGAGCTCAAATGCTGACTTTCAGATTCGTCTCCTGCGATTACAGTAGACGAGAAATGGCGGGGATGTTTCCGCTCACAAATAGGAAAAAACAGAGGAGTCATCTCTTCGTGTGTCATACGGTAAAGTAAGATAAATGAGGGAACTTCATTTCATATGCATGCCAAGTACTGAGCTCTAGGGATTGCAGGTAGAAATGTATCTTCCCCTTTCTTGACGTTCAAGTTGCGTACCCTTTCACTCATAAATAATGAATGTTATACAATTTGAGATAAATAGGTAACGTCCTTATTGACGGTGAAGTAACAGCTCTTGGTCCACGCGTGTACTTTCCCAACGAATTTACAGTGTATAACATTACAATTAAGTAATAAGAATATAGTAATTTTATTAATTAAAAAAGAGAAAATGTGGAGTATGTGTATACGTCAAGGATAATCTCCGAAACGATTTAGCAGATTTCGTTCATCCTTTCACCGCTAGAAAGTTTCCGGCCTGCTAGCTATGATACTTAAATGGTCAAATCCATAATATCTGACACCACTGTTAGCCAGTTCGACACCCATTGCTGGAAAAGGAAAGAATTGACAATCAGAATGTTGGCAGGTAGGGTAGGAGAGATAATGGTATCTCTACATGGTACCTGCGATAGGTGATGCTGTAAATCGAAAATATAAGAGGTCTTAACACGGATCCTTGTGGTATACCAGCCTCAAAACATATTTCCATAGGGCTGCATGGTAGAAACCCCCTACGAGGGTGGGTGACATCTCCCGTCACTAGATTGATTGTCACCTAGCTCGATAGCTGCAGTTGCTTAACTGCGGCCAGTATCCAGTATTCGGGAGATAGTGGGTTCGGAAGCCCTGAAGATGGTTTTCCGTGGTTTCCTATTTTCACACCATGCAAATGATGGGGATGTACCTTGAATAAGGCCACCGCCGCTCCCTTCCCATTCCCAGCCCTTTCCCATCCCATCGTCGCCATAAGACCAACCTGCGCCTGTGCGACGTAAAGCAACTTGCAAAAAAAAAGGTTTCTTGTCAAAATCCTGGATTCAATTCCAAACTTTTCCGTACTGTCCATATGGGGTGAGGACATACGACGCTGTTGAAAGTAATTCATCTGTAGGATGGACACGTTAAGCCTTCAGCAGACCATTAGGTGTTATTCAACGGGACGTGGACGTCGGATTTCAACGTCGTACAGAAATAAACACACACTAAAAACAAACTGACTCATACCCGCAGGTCACCCATGGAGTCAGCAAGAAAGACCTGCACTAGGACTCCTGGAGGCCACACGTCATCAATATAAAGATTATTTCTTCCAGATTATTATTATTATTATTATTATTATTATTATTATTATTATTATTATTATTAGCTTCACGTCACACCGGCACCAGATAGGAACAGCCCCAGCCACGGCATTTGTCTGGCGTGGAATTGGGAAACCACGGAAAAGTATCTTTACGGCTGCTGACAGTGGGATTCGCACAATTACAGTATCTCCCGCATAAAGCTTTTAGGTATGAGACTCAAACTCCGCTGCCATTCGCTCGGTACTTCAATATTTAGTAGTAGTAGTAGTATTGAATATTTAATTTTCACTGCTACATTGTACTCGAAATAACATTTGAACGTATTTGAACGTATTTGAACGTATTAGGCCGTGTTCACTACATTTACATGGTCATCCAATTACCACAGAACCGCAGTTGAGGCGAGGCTGAGGCCTCGGCCGGTAAGCTATCCCTTCACGCCGACCGGATAATACAAGAGCAATCTGGAGTGACAGCCTGATAAATTCTAATGCACTTAAAAATTATTCACCCTTAATTTCTCGTCGTGAAGAGGTGCTCATGCGGCAGATTACGTCATTCGGCACTCGATCACTATCGGCAGTTTTGAGAATTTACTTACTTACGTAAGTGAAACCACGCTTTGTCTGAGAAATGTATGAGATTCGGACCAATTTCTCCATAATAAACTGTATTAAAAATCCATTCACTAAATCTAATCCTACACACAAGGTCAATCGATTTATGTTCTTGCTCCACAATACATTTATGGGGTTTTAACTCGAGTAACTTCATAGCCCTTCGTACGGAACCGTAAGAAATTCTCACTTACTGAGAAAGACGGCTAAGAGATTTCTTAGGAGAATTAGTCAGGCGTTCTTCACTGTCTTCAAGATTTTCTTCTGTTAGCACTATACATCGACTTTTACATAGTGTTGCCCTTTAAAACAATAATCACCACCATCACAAAATCTTATGTTGTTTTCCTTATTTACACCAAGTCTTTGATTCTTTTGCAATCTGCTTTACGTCTCACCAACACATGCAGGTCTTATGGCGACCAATGGACTAGGAAAGACCTATGAGTGGGAAGGGAGAGACCGTGGAAAACCACGGAAACCATATTCGTGGCTGCCGACAGTGGGATTCGAACGCACTATCTCTCGAATGATAATAATCATCAATTTCGTGGTGCTGTTGATAGCCAGGTACAACCCTTGTAAGGCTGACCCTCTGATGAAGGTGGGTACTGTCTACCAACTATATGAAACTTCATGTTTGTGTGTTAGTGCATGTGTTGTGTGTAAGTTATAGGAATGCTAGGGACAGCACAAGAACCCAATACCCGATAAAAGGGAATTAATCCTGTACGAATAAAAAATCTCCAGCCGGATGGGATTCGAACCTGGAGCCCCAAGGACCGAAGTTTATGACGCCATAGAGTCGGACAAAGTAACTTTTTCCCCAAGGAGCTTAGCTGCATGTATCCTTTTAATCATATAACAACCTCCCTGTCAATCATTAATCTGGGTGCGTGACAGTATTCGAACAGAGGACTCCAAGAGCAGAAGCTATTAGCACTAATCTTTTTTCTACAGAGGTGGACAGTAAGGAGTCTATTACACTGCAACGCTGATTTTAAGCTAATGGAACTATGAAATATATTTTTATTTTTATTTCTTCGTCATGCGTTTATCTGATGTGGACGTAAGTTCGTTCTCGTTTTAATCCATACGGTAGGAATATTCAGGCTGAAGAGGCCACAATCCGCTCTACAGCAATGTAATACAGGTGTCCTTGCAATGGACTGGCTAGTAGTAAAGCAAGCAACTTGTCCGTCCACGCTGTCAAGTGGCTATGCATACCTTCAAGGCGTTCTAAATGGCGGTACGATCGGACTTCCGTCCCAACCAGATATTTCGTGTGACCATGTTATTGCTGCGTAATAATGTAATTTTTAAAACATGATTGTTGGTCAAAAGTTTTCCATATCTAAAGCTCATATTCATATGGCCGTCACCCCACCCTTAATCTGCTAATAAACACAACCAAGCCAGAGCAGCAAAACAACAGAACAGCGAAACAAATGAACAGCGAGCAGCGTTCACTAATCTCTAGAACAAAACAGCAGCGATTCTTTGAACAAGTGAGAGAATCTCACAAACACGTGTTCATTTCCCATTGGAACTGCCCAAGCTAACAATAGGTTTAGTCAGTATATGATCCAACTGGTCGACAAAAAAATTAACAGAGAAAAAAGGAGAAGAAAATGTAGAATAATAAAGCATATATAGGATTTTTAAAATGAAGCCAACCATCTGTCAGAGTGGATTAACACTCCCGTAACAAAGAATAGAAATGCCATTAAAATTAGACAAAAGCTTTTTGATATTGATATTAAATTGATATTTGTAAACTGGTGTTGGAACATTTGTAGTGCACTCCAGGAGTGATATATGTTGCGGGTGTTTATCCGAAAAAAAGTGCCCGAGAATTAATAGCTGTCAATATATATCAAGTGTCATGTGAATGCTAACTCTTTCATCTTTTGTTCATTCGATGAGGATTTGTACAGCACAAAAAATAAAAAATCACGCAAACAAAGTGTGATACCATCAGTGGGTATGGAAATCAAGGGCTTAACTTGATATAATCTACGTATTAATGGTTGAAATGAGGATAAACGGGTCTATGGAACTGTTCGTTGTATATTGGAATGTCACAGAGAATAGCATCTGAATGTGTACAATCAGGTCTACAAAAACTAGTGACTGAAAAACATACCAACATATTTTTATTTATTGAATATGTTAATAGGTTGAACCTATTTAAATATGTTAGGGTTACAGTGTTGATCAGTTAATTAATTGACACGTAATTAGGAAATTAAATTACTGAGGATGTGATGAATGAACTTAAGGAACTATTTGTAGCAGCAGCATTCCTAAACGGATGGTATAATGGCTTTGAGAGTTCCACACAGCGTTTGCCGAACGTACATTGACGGTTTTCCACCCATTATCTGCGGTCTACGGTTCGAATATTAAGCCAGTACGCGTTATACACGGTTCTGAGAAATTTTAAATGGACATATTTTATTACTGAAATGTTCAGATTTTGTGTGCAAAATCATTTTTCTCTGTTTGAAGGCAACTCGTTTGCTGGACATGTATGACGTGGCCTCAATTTATCTAGAGGACTCCCAATCTTTGAATGTTGTGATTCACCTTTGAGCTGATTCCAGATCAACCAATGATGCGCTTCATTACTCCAACACGTGGGATTTTTCTGTCTCACTCTGCGGCCGGGATTACCCTACTTCAAACTTTATCAACTGTGGATCTCATATATTTGTTCACAGTCACACTTTTGAATGAGCCCACACCGAAATCCGTCAATCGTATCTTAACCAGTTTGAAGTGTGCTGTAACATCAAACATGTAACAGTGCAGCGTCTAGTTTTAAATCTTATGAATAACATGATTTCGTCAAACTTATCAATAATATTGTGATGTGCTTACAAATTTTTTGCGTGACAGTGTAGTGCTTCAATTTCTTGTAGGTTAGCTTACTATGTATTAAGTTCTTTGGCGTTTATTTTGAATGTTAATTAAGTAAAGATGCGGTTAATGTATCCAGTATTCGGGAGATAGTGGGTTCGAACCCCACTGTCCGCAGCCTTGAACATGGTTTTCCGTGGTTTCCCATTTTCACACCAGACAAATGCTGGGGATGTACCTTAATTAACGCTAAAGCCACTTCCTTCCCATTCCTAGCCCTTTCCCGTCCCAGACTGGCCATAAGAACTATCTGTGTCGGTGCGACGTAAAGCAACTTGCAAATAAAATTCTGATTAAAAATAAATCATGTCCTTCGACACCCTAAAAATTAAAACGTTCTGTTAAAACACCCAGAAGTAAATAAAAGTACAGGCAGTGGTGGGAGAGTATAGACAGTATAGGAACTGGCTTCCTCCTGGTCCAACGTGTGAAGAAAGGGCAAAGTGTACATGTTCTTAATTCTAGTAATACGTGTCAGTTATATATTCCTATTAGATATTGTTGCACGCATTCTATTGAATTTTGGTATTATTTGGGTGAATATTAGTACTGTACGGTTTTTTAATTTTCGGAGTTTGGCAACGCTGGTTCCACATTGCAGTTGTTAATTTTTGTAATATCTGGAGCCAATTCTTTTCATTTTCGATTCAGTTATAAACTGTTTTTCTGGCTATATCATTACATAGAATTAATTCCCGTATTTACGCGAATAATCCCAGCCAGCGGATAATCAACGCACCGTAACTTTAGGAAGGCTGATATTGGAAAAAATGCCAACATTGACTCAAATAAAACCCGCACCCCAATTTCGTGCCTCAATGTTTTTAAAAATATGCGGGTATTATTCGCGTAAATACCGTATTCAAAATGGCGGTGTATAATGACCACTAATTTACAGTTTCCCTGATAATTTCCAAACACATAAATATTTTTCCGTAATTCTGGTTTTGTGATTAGTAATGTTATAGTTACAATATGTAACTAGAATCAGTGATGTTCTTCAAGTATAAAATTTTTAATGAAATTATTTTCAATTACCGTAGTCAATCTTTTCATAAATTTTCATTTTAAAATATTCGTTTTAAACTGAACCAATGAAGCTAGCTCAAAAATTCTAGCATGCAAACTTTCGTCTTAATATCTTAAGAACTTTCAGAGTTATCATTGAAATGGTTCTGAAAAACAAAAGTTACGGGAGGTGGGCAACAAACTTACCCATAAAGGGGTTGCTTGGGCGACAGAGCTTCACGTTTGTTATCGTAACTCCAGAAGTATTGCAGATATTAATAGAAATGTTGCACTGTTATAAAGGGAAAAGTACAATTTTAAATTTAAAAAATAAATTGAAAATTCGCATTTTTGATCGGTCAGAGATGTTGGTCCCCCCTTAAAGAGCGAAATTTTATTGCACACAAACAATTCACAGATCATTATTCTAAATTTATCAAAAATATCTGCACTGTTGCATAACTTACATACAGTATATGTAATTTTTGCGAAGTAATCCCAAGGTATTTGAATTTCGTGGCGATTTATAAGTTCCTCCCTCCCAGCTTTATGCGCTCTTTTTGTGCGAGCCGTCCCATCCGCCTTTTGTGAACGTCATTTAAATTGTCTTGCTTTCGTTAATTTGAAGGAAATTTTCATCGGTCCAAACAACCAGTTTGTTCACTGCTTCCTGATAATGTTCTAGACTGGCTGAAGCTAACACCATATCCTCTCCATACATACTTTTATTCTTTGTTAACTTTTAGTCTCACTTTTGTGCAGGGTCCGCTTTTAAACATGCCATCCGCTACTTCCTGCGCTCAAGGACGTCACCTTCAGTGATGCCTACAAGACGCTTCTCCTCCTTGAAGCAGTCGAACCTTCGCTAAATGGTACAAGTTGGTGGTATCTTGCGAAGACCTTGTATCACAACTCCACTTCTCCGATCTACTTTTGGGTCCATGTCATCCCCTATACCCTACAATTTCTAGAAAGAAAATTATGCTCTTAATACTTTTTGAGACAGCATACCTGAGAGAGTGTACCTTTTCTGCTCTCACACAAATGAAAATGAAGTACAGAAACGAAACGAAGCTGATCTTCGATTCGGATGACTACACCTGTAAAACGCTTGGTCTTTGGTATGTGATCCAAAAACTGAATCAAGTGAATTTTCTCAAATGAGTTTCCAGATCCAGACTGTTGTAGTTATTAGCGAAGTGTGACAATGTTGTATAATTTCTACGCATATATAAAATGTGAAGTTATATTTAGATTTGAAGAGACTTAGAAAACTTTTGACAAGCCGTGACCTTTCCATTTCACTAAGGACACGACTACTCCGGTGCTACGTTTTCAGCATTCTGTTACACGGCGTTGAGGCATGGACACTAACTGAGACCATGTGCAAGAGATTGCAAGCATTTGAAATGTGGACGTACCGAAGGATGCTGAAGATACCTTGGACAGCTAAAATGACCAATATAGACGTTTTGCACCGTATGAACAAAGAACAAGAAATTCTCACTACCATCAAGAGAAGGAAGCTAGAATACTTTGGTCATATGATGCGGAACTCTAAATATCACCTTCTGCAAGTAATACTCCAAGGGAAAATTAATGGAAAACGTGGTCCGGGAAGAAGTAGGACATCATGGCTCGGCAACTTGAGCCAGTGGTTTGGGGTGACAAAGCTTACTCTGTTCAGAACAGCTATGAACAAACAACAGATCATGCTACTGATCGCTAACGTTCTGCGAGGACATGGCACATGAAGAAGAAGAAGAAATATTAGTCCTAAATTATACCAATACAATCAAACACGGTAACATTACAAAAATTCTGTTTCTTATTCACTGAATTCAGTATTGGGCCTTGTACTTGGACGCTATATGCAAAGGGTGGCCACAGACACAAAGAGTCTGGGGAAACCCTGCCTTAGAGGAACACCTGATCTACAAGAAATCATCCATACAACTCCGAGACTCTGTGATGGGATCTTGAAATATAGAAATTACAGATACTTACTCCTTTCCAATAACGGGCTACCCGGTCCAAAGTAACCTCTTGTACCCTTAAAACGAGACGTGAAGAGGTCTCTAATCCTTGAACTCATCTCTTTGGAACATAATTCTCCACAGCTGTTCTTTATTCGGATGAATACTCGGTTAAGGTCCATCTGACAAATACAAGCGCTAAATCATTCCTATTATTTAAAGCCGAACAAAAGACGTTGTCAGTTTTAATTCGGGGATTCAATAAGTCTCGTGCGTGTGGTAGGTGTTATATTCTGCGTGACCGTAGAATATGCGCGATAAATCTCGAAACAGAGCGAAGAGACGAGGACTCTTTTCAACTCACTCTCTCTCTGTTTTAATGGCCGTAAATTCTGCCTTCCCCTCTTTATTTTTTTGGCAGTATACTTCCTTTCTCACTCCCTCTTTCAAACGCCTTGCAGGAGAAGAAGAAGAAGAAGTGGTAGATTCCAGCACGCACTGCTCCCATGAAATATATTCTCCACTTGCAGAGGAAAGGAAATTAATATAGAGATTTATTAGTTCATATAGCAGTGTTCTAAAGAGCTCACTAAACGCCGGAGAAAATTGCTACATTCTTCTAGAAATCATGAATGCCATCAAGCCTTAAAAATTATTATTATTTTTATTATTATGCTTATTATTTGGGGCTGAGGAATCTTGGAAAAGAATGTTCTCACTTTCAGTCTGGTGTTACATTACATACCGGACCTCCTTTTTTCAACCTATATTTTTTTATCTTTTCTGTAACCTTTCAGGAGTCATCTCTTTATAAGCATGATTCTAATAACTCAGAGCATTTTCATGATCATCATAATCAGGGCTCGGAAGTTGAAGACCTTATAAATTGAAGAAACCTATAAAATGTCATAAAAAATCGGAAAATGGACGTAAGGAATGCGATCCATATTCACTCATAATTTCAGTTTTAATGATATATTTGAGATGAAACCAATCAAACGTGTGATGTACATTAATACCAGTTTTTAAGGAAAAGCGAAAAACTGATAGCTCCAAAAGTATTCAGTAAAATATAATACAGTTTTCTCAGTTAGTTTCTTATGGGATACTGAATTAGATGTCATGTTACAAGAGATCAATAATTTGTTGGGGATGTTAAAAATTAGTTTTTTATTTTGGACAATATACGTTTTGATCTAATTTATCGGACATTGTATGTTTTGATGAGTTTGCCGTATTTTTCTAATCAATAGTTCACATGAATTTTAATACCTGAAAATTTTAAGTTAACCCTTTAATGCATGATTTCTTATTTTCCTTTTTAAAAGTTATTTTTGGACTTTCCATAAGGTTTATAGAACGGGAAAAATATTGAAAAAAATATCAATAATGCTGCATATATGCTACATCGTGAATAAACATTCTCTTTGATACGGTTGCCATTCAACAAGTTCCTACATAAAATATATACAAATGGGTAACTAAGGTCAAAGATATTCTATAAACAACTTGGAACTCATGGGGAACATGCACTGGTTCATGAAATGCCCACCAGAGGAGTGCAAATCAATTTGTTAATCTATGTTGCATATATGCTACGTCATGCAACAAAGGGTTGTAGGCTCTCCCATCTCAAACCATATGCTACTCTAAGGCCACAGTACAGCCAACCTATTCCACAACGACTAAAATTACTTCGTAAAAACGGGTTCAGTGCAATAATTTATTATAGGCAGAATATTGTTGTCTACATTCATTACATTTTATGAAAGTAAAATAAAATTGTAATATATTCTTGGTGATCACGTTCTGATTCAGTCCCCAGCGTGGACAGTATATAATTTGTTTTAACCGCTCACTTTAAAGATATTATTTCAAAGTTATAATGTACAGATAGATAAATTCTGATTGCGAGGATATAGGACATGTAGAGCACAAAAAGTACTCCATGAAACCGAATCAAGCTCAATTTCTTCCAGAGGTGGACATTATATGTTTTGATTGGTTGTTCCTCATATAATGTTTAAAAGTAAAATTTCTGGTGATATGCAACATGTAGTGCAATAATATATGAGTGAAATACTTCTGTGATTTAAAAAATGAGTCCCAGCCTATTTAACGTCACTACAGTAGACATCACAATGATTCTAGAGGAAACAACTTCAGTTTCTCTCTATGTTTACGCAGACGACATGTTCCTGGGTTCCCAAAACCGGCAAGAGCTACAGGAAGTCCTAAATAACCTTCACAATTGGGCAGTTGATAATGATCTTAACATAAACCAGAGAAATACAGTGTACATGGTTTTCCTTAAAGGGGGAAAACTAGCAGCGGAAAAGAAATTGACTCACGCCGAAGAAGAACTCGTGTCGGTCAATACCTACAAATATCTCGGCGTCACCCTGCAAAGAACGTGCCACTCTTTCAGACACCACATAAAGGAACGAGCAACAGTTGCCATCAGAGGAATATACGATCTGAAGAACATAACCAAGCTCTCACTACGAACAGCAATGACACTCTTCCACGCCAAAATAACTCCCACTATATCATACGGCCTAGAGATAATATGGGAAAGGCTAACCACAACAGACCTCACCACGAAGTAAAAGTGAAAGCACGATTCCTTAAGAGAGCACTGGGCGTCGCAAGATAGTCTCCGTCCATACTAATCTATGAATAAGCAACGGAACCTTTCTATATAGAAGACCTCCGATTCAAACTACACCTGCCATCTACCCTGCAAATGGAGAAGGTACTTGAACAGAAGCATCAGAAACAACAGGATATACCACTGGATTTTTACGCAACGGAAGCAATGACCGATAGACGATGGACACAGGAAAATCAGGAACTAAGAAACATAATCACTAGACTCGCCGTACACGGCTTCCATCACAAAATTTACAAAAACATAAAATATCATGAACCGAACAAAGAATGTATATGTTCTCTGTGTGAGAATCCATGCGACAAATACCACATAAATCTGTGTAGTAAAAGGGAAAAGAACATAGTTGACTATAGTAAAGACTAAACCGCCTCGAGCATCTGTGAATTGCAGTATGTAGTGTGACAATATTTGATGCTTACTTTGTAACTTTGAAACATATTGTTGTATCCCATTATATGGCCATCTGGCTGCAATAAATTCTTATACTTGCAGAATTAGAAATGATATTTTTTTCCCACCTGGAATGAATTCAGTGAACCGGCAATGGACATCGTAGACAAGTATATCTGAAATCACACTGGAGTTACAGTAATTGGAATTCGGAAACCTCACCTCAGTTTCATTGCAGTATATAAAAATAGTCATCTTGAGGTTCGTAGGTGTAAAGAAAGAATCGTCGCCTTTCAGACAACAATTTGCGAAGCATGGAGTGACTTCCCTCCACATCAATGGATGTTATGGGTTCATACGTGAAGCCAAAACACTGACATCATACTGTTCTCCTTTCAATGTTTCATTTATCTTGCACATAATTTGATAGCCTTGTTTTTTTAGCACTTGGTTAATTTTTCATTTAATTTCATTTTCTCTCCTTGCGGATATGATTCAAATACATCTGTCTACTAGAGAAATGTAAAAGAGGTGATGGATTGACTAATGATGAACCGAATTGAGAATGGGCAGTACAAACGCAGTCAAAAGAAGGTAAGGTTGCCAAAAAATCCGTTTAAGCCTATAAAGGAGCTAAAAGGACCAATAAGCCAAAAAAGCCAAACAGTCTAAAAAGGACAAACAAAAACCATCATTTTCTGCCCTGCAATGACCCAGAACATACGTTGGGTCTCGTCTCCGAACACTCGAGAAGAAAAAAACGATTTTCCTCTACGTCCGAGCGCTAATAATAATAATTATTATCAATCATTCGATACGAACAGCATGTTAATTTAGATTGCGTGGTGGTGGCATCCGTTGAACCTTCCAGTGAAATTGAGATGGTGTAGTGCTTTAAGTGGTGGGAGTGACCGAGGATATGCTCGACTCGCCAGATGCGGGTCTTTAGATTTGATGCCCGTACGCGACCTGCACTCCGTCATGAGGATAAAATTATGATGAAACGACACCTATACCCAGCCCCCGTGTCAGAAGAATTAACCAATGAAGGTTGAAATTCCCGACCCTGCCGGGAATCGTAACCACGACCCGTGTGACCAAAGGCCTGCACGCTTAAAACAAGATAGATGATCTCGTACAATATACAGAGTGTAAGGGAAATATGGTACGTCATTTGAATTGGTGGTGGAGGATAGTATTCCAAGCAAAACTTCAACAAATTAACTGCTATCTTCACTCGTCAGCCGCCATATCAACAACAAACGTAAAAGATTACAGCCTCGCTTGACAACTGCAAGTACATTGAACCAAGAACTCATTCTAACATACACTCGCACTGCATCCTAGTTGTCAACATAAATGCTTTTGATTATTATTTATTCGCTGGGCCGTCGAGGACCACCTCAAGTCTCGTTACAATTGGCAATAATTTTGCTTTCTTTTGAGCCCAGAATTCTTTCATTCTTTCTGAGTGCGCCTGCTTGCGTTCCTCTGTCCAAGGGCCACCGTGTCTTTTTTCGGTTGTTAGTCTCTCTTTAGCCCGTTCGTCACTATCTTCTTTGGGAAAAGTCCTCTGTCAAAGGCGTCTTCCGGTTTGATCTGTAGCACCTGAAGGTCTTCTTTGGTGTTCCTAAACGAAGGCATCGTGGTTTTAGTTAAACAAGTGAAAGATCTGTTTGGTGAACCTGTTTCCGTGCATTTGTTTGAGGTGACCATAAAATAGTGACCGTCTTTTCCTTGTTGGATCTTTTACGGTGGATGCCGTTCTTGTTTTGGATCCTATGATTCATCTAATTATTACGCGCTTTTTTTTCTCCAGTTCTTCGGGGAGTCCTTTATTGGCATTTAGGAATAAGCCTTCGGAAGCATATATAACTACTGGCTTCAAAACCGTTTCATAGCGACGCATCGTAGTATTTTGGGAAAGGCATGTTTTGTTGTAGATCGTGAGTGACGTTTGTGAGGCTACTTCAAGTGTGCGTATTCGTTCCCTAAGTGCTTTCTTGTCCAGTCCATTTTTGAAGATGACCTCACCCAGGCACTTAAATGTTTCTATTATTATTATTATTATTATTATTATTATTATTATTATTATTATTATTATTATTATTGCGGGGATACCGTGGTGGATAGAGGTGAAAAGAAAGTGCGGGCATGAATGGGTCTATATAACTCAATCAGAAGATTAATTTAAAACTTCCAAATCAGAGCTATATTTCTTTTTCTGCTGGTTTGTTTTCAGATGCTGAATTTTAACAAAACAAGTCGCTCAGCGACAGAACAAGATTTCAGGTACAGAACTAGCTCGTTAGCTTAGCTAAAAAGTCAGAAAAATCAACAAAAAATGCCAATTAACAATCTGAGCTTGAAGCTCCCAATTTTACAAATGTTACTTGAGCACTATTGCTCCATCCACTCAATAGTCAAGGAGATAGATCTCCTAATTTCATTTACAGAGTATTCACAATGTACAATCTTCCAAGAGCACCTTTTGCTCCATAAAATTATCTAGTAGACCACAACGTTAGCGCCTTCCAAGAGGCACCTTTCAATATTTACACTAACACTTCTACATGAATAGAATGAGCATTTATGCTCTATAAATTTATCTAGGAGACTGTAATCCAAATCTTATACCCTTACAGCCTTCTCAAGGCAACCTCCAACTTTTACATTTATAACCAGAGCATCTTTGCTCAATGAAATTAACACTCTAGGCCCAACCTACATTTAACAAGACCGTATCAGCTGTCTTCTAGGCTCAACAGTCTGCCTATTTACAAAAAAAGGAATGATACAGGGGTATCGAGTACCCATTCTACCGCGCCTTTGTGGAAAAACTACAGGCTAAAGTTGCTGGCCCAAAATCAAAATGAGACGGTGGCAGACACTTGCACTCCTTGAAATTTGCAATTAAAGATTAAAGCCCTATTTTACCTTTAGGCCCGAAGTTACAGAGGCTAAGCCTAAACTATCGAGGTGACTAGATAGAGAGAAAATTTAAGTTATAACGATTTCAAACAAGCATAGTCACTTCAAAATCAAATTGCTAGGGAACGCGAGAGGGTAACACACTCTCTATTGACGGATTTCAGCTAAGTTCTATTGATTTGTTTGAAGTAGAAATTTACATTTTCGGAAACTTAAGGTTACATTATTAATATTGCAAACCTTCCCCTCGAGCTAGCTTTCAGAGGCTATCACATAGTTATAAAATGACTGTCATTACCTTAATCAGCTGAAATATTCTATGATGGGCGAGACACTCTCGCCTCCTCTATTAATACGCACTCAGTAGACTGGACGATCAATAAGACATAGTGGCTCGAAAAAGTGCCAGCTTTTATACCCGAGAGGAGGGTTCTAGAGAGCTCTGGGCTAAGGCCCGACACATCTCCAAATATTATTGCATAATATAATAGATACAAGAAAACTATTATTGTTTGGAAATTAAATAGAAAAAATTTCCATTGGCCAACATCTCAAGTTGGCGGGAAGAGATGGAAGTGTAGCAAACTGCGATACACCAAAAGCAAAGAATATTCAACTCAGTTTAGGAAACCTTAAAATGAAAAAAAGTACTTTAGGTTTTTAATAGTTTCTCTTCACACTAGAGGGCATAACATAAGATTTTTTGTTAGAGACATCTGTAGAGAAAAGTCCAAACTTTTTGCGCTAGTTGTTGCGACCTTCATATATCAGATGGCATTCTTCAAGGCGCTTCATTTAAATGAACGGGGCGTACAATTATTATTATTATAGGCCCTACCATTAGTTTTCACTGCAGTCTGATTGTTAACATAAATGACTTTCATTGGTTGTAATAACATGCTTTTCGTCCCACATTTATTCATCAGTTTGTCTAACATCTTTTCATTTTGTGTGTGCACAACATACCTTCCATAGATCTATTGAACATAAACCTCTCGCTGCATTTTTTCACTTGCCGTGTAGCTACAGGAGAGGGTCCACAATAATAGGTATCGATCAAGTACTTTACAACTACTTACAGTTCAAGTAAATGCGCAGAATAAGTTCTAAAAATTAGTGCCGGCTTAGCATTGCTAATACAACAGAAAGTACAAGGAAACAGTAAGTGTTCCAGTGTTTCTAGCTAATCGCGGATTACACAGCTAACTGCCTATGATAGGTGACTTGAGAAAATTATATTATGACAGCGATTTGCGTCCACTGGTTACAGGTGTTAATTAAGTAATATAATAATAATAATAATAATAATAATAATAATAATAATAATAATAATAATAATAATAATAATAATAAATGTATTTCGTTGAATATTTTATAACAATGATCTATGCGAAGTTGTTTAAAATACCCCAGTAAAATTAATAGTTTTCTCTGGGGTGCAACGTAAAAATTCCATAGCTGTGATGCTAATTTTCCTTTGGGAGTCAGTAATACTTATTTCCACAACAAACACAGAAATTGAGCTATGAGAGCGTGTTTCCTCCGGAGAGGTCTGGAGCAGGTCGTCTGATCTGACACCCGTAGGCGACCTGCGCGTCGTGATGAGGATTAAACGATGATGAAGACGGCACATACACCCAGTCCCCGTACTAGGGAAATTAGCCAATTAGATTTGAAATTCCCGACCCTGCCTAGAATCGAACCCGGGTCCCCTGTGACCAAAAGCAAGCACGCTAACTATTTAGCCATGGAGCCGGACGGAAATTGACCTTCTACATTACTAATTAGATGTTAACAAGATTTCGAAATGAGTAAGGGCTGTTGCGTAGAGTATTTTATATCATACTGTGATTAATTTAGTCATTTTAAATAAATTAATTCAATTATGAATAATTTTGATTCTTCACGACGCAAATCGTCCATGTTTGATCCACGCATTGACGATTTATTTGTTTTCTTCGTGTCTTGCTATGAATGATATAAGATGTCAGTGCATGGGGTTATGTTGTAATGTGTTTGAGTCATCAGCCCATAGACTGGTTTGATGCAGCTGTCCATGCCACCCTATTTTGTGATAATTTTTTTCATTTCTACGTTACTGTTGCATCCTACATCTGCTCTTACCTCCTTGTCATTTTCAAACCATGGTCTAGCCTTATCGTTCTTACCGCTTACACTTCCATCAGAAACCAACTGTAGAAGTCCTGGATGTCTCAAGGTGTGACCTATCATTCTATCTCTTCTTCTGGTCAAATTTAACCAAAATTCTATTTAGTATCTCTTAATTCTTGATTCAATCTGCCCATCTCACCTTCAACATTCTTCTGTAACACCACATTTCAAAATCTTAAATTCTCTTTCATTCTGAGTTAGTTATCGTCCATGTTTCACTTCCATTCAATGCTACATTCCAGACGAAAGTCTTCAAACACATATTTCGAATTCCTATATCAATGTTCAAATTGAGCAAATTCCTTTGTTTTTAAATAAAGTCCTTCCTTTCTTGTGCTAGTCCTCTTTTTATGTCCTCCTTATTTCTGCCATCGTTAGTTATTTCACTACCCAAGTAACAATATTCATCTACTTCTATTAAGACTTCATTTCCTAATCTAATATTTTCTGCATCCCTTGACTGTGTTCGACTGCACTCCATTACTTTTGTTTTGGGCTAATTTATTTTCATCTTTTACTCCTTACCCAAGACTCTGTCCATACCATTCAGCGATTTCTCCAGATCTTCTAGATTCTCAGATAAAATAACAATATCATCAGCAAATCTCAGGTTTTGATTCTCTCTCCTTGGATTCTGATTTCCTTTCCAAATTCCTTTTTGATTATGTTCTAATGAAACGTATAACGTAATGTTACTTGAGGTACTGTCAGCCCATTAAGTTACCAGAACCGTAAACATGGTATTCTAGTTCTGGATTTAAAAAAGTAATAAGAACTGAATTATATATTAGATATTTATCGGTTGGAAATGGATTAACCTGTACATTAGTCAACGATGTGGCAGATTAATTGAGCTGGGAACGCAGAGACGTCGTTTTTCAATAGTTAGTTACGGAACGACGGTGCTGAAATCAAGTGGAGAAATTATAAATAAATTCGTGTGGCTATTTCTAGCCGAGTGCAGCCCTTGTAAGGCAGACCCTCCGACGAGGGTGGGCGGCATCTGCCATTTGTAGGTAACTGCGTGTTATTGTGGTGGAGGATAGTGTTATGTGTGGTGTGTGAGTTGCAGGGATGTTGGAGACAGCACAAACACCCAGCCCCCGCGCCATTGGAATTAACCAATGAAGGTTAAAATCCCCGACCAGGTCGGGAATCGAACCCGGAACCCTCTGTACAAAAGGCCAGTACGCTGACCATTCAGCCAACGAGTCGGACAGTGGAGGAATAATTCAACGAGATGTTCCTTGATTCATAATCTCTCTGATTATCCGTTGTTTACGTTACTATGAAGCGGTGTTCAACCAACCAGAGACGATTTCAATAAAACACTGCGGAAATTCATTGAATCGTGAATTGCTAAAAGGGCTTAAGTCCACGTTTTGCCAGTTTTCACTTATATATATATATATATATGAATCTGTTCCTCTGGGTTATGCCCATCCTTTAGTGTTGAAAAGCATTGAATCCGGGACAATCTCAAGCTTATTCCGGGTAGTCAGTTCTTTCGTGGAGTGTTAAACGTTAGTAAATCCTGCATGTGCTGTTGTTTCTCCCTACATTTAAACTAATTCAGCCAGGTTTAGGAGACATTACGCTTCCAGATAACTTGACTTACCCTAAGGGTTGTGTTCCCATCCACACTAAAATGTTGAAGGTTATTGAGCAGTTCCTTCCATATATTCTCCAGGATAAGGAAGACAATTTTATAAAGATATTCTAAAATGGAACAGAGTGGATGATTTGGAGGATGAGGGTAATGGAAACTGATTATACTCTCCAGGGTTTTAATGGTGAGTATTAAAAGAATAAAGACGGTATCACTAAAAAACATTCTGTACTGATATTAAGGAGGATTGACTAATGTAAACATTTCTTCATTTCTTCCTATCTCTTCTGGTGATATTTCAATATTTTTTTGAAAAACGCTATTTATTCGGATCTTTTGCCCCTACTTTGCACCATATGTTGTGAACCTGCGTGTATTTGGAAATGGCGGAAGTGTAAAGTGTTGAATGCGAGGAAAGGAACATTAAGGACGACACAAACACCCAGTCCCCAAGCCAGGGATTTTAATTATTTACAATTAACAACCCCTGACCCGGCCGGGAATTCGAACCCGGGGCCGCCGGGTGACAGGCGGACGCGTTGCCCTCTACACCGCGGGGGCGAACTATTTAAGTATTAGTATGTAATAATGTAAACACGTGTTGGCTTACATAAACTTCATACTTTCAATCTTTTTTAATTTCAGAGATTGACTGTGTTTCTAGCCTATTAATGGAAACGTATTATATACTAAAATTACCAATAAATACTTTGTTTACTATCAAAGGCTCATGTTCAAAGAATGACATGTTTAAATGTAAATGAAACAAGGAAAACTGAATGAATTGCTAAAAGGACTAAAGTCAATGCAGTTTAAACATAAAAAATGTATTAAAATGAACTTCATATTCAATTTTTGGAGTTATATAGGCCGGTCAGAAGTAGCCAAACTTATTACAAGAGGTGTTTGCTTCCACAATGCAATAACGCAGGATGAAAACACTTTTTCTCACTTTTCTCAGAAGTAGGTTCAACGGACTTACGCCCTTTTAACAATTCATACTTCAATTACAGTACAGTAAGGTGTCATTTTCGTACTATTCCGACTACGGGAAGAAGGAAATTACGTCATAGTCTGGAATAAAATACATTACTTTGGGGCAAATTTAACTTAATGCATACAGAATATTTAGTCCTGACAGCCCCTATGCACCCTCCTCTGCACCACTGATCACACCCTCTTTTTCGAAATGCTTGTAAACATCTTGACACCGAAATTGACTTTAAAATAATCTGACATAATGCCTTCTTCACTTTCAGTTGGCCGACAACTTGATGTATTGTTTTGACCTTAGCCTGTTTGAGTTTCCGTCCGCCTACCCTGACTCCCAACCCAACAGCACCATTACATCATTGTGCGCGGCATTAGAGAAACTGTCTCCCATTTAGGCGGAAGTGAATGTCATGTCATGGCCTTCTCTTTAAAGAAAAGGAAAAAAAAAACAAAAATGCTGAACCTCTCCGACATTTAATGTAATGAGGTCTAATTGTACCGCAGTGTAGGATCTCCGTCTGTTGGAAGACCTCGCCACATCCGACAGATGGTATCCAGGATGCGGTCCGCATATTACGTGTTATTTGCTCAGCACTGGGGAATGCCACACAGTAACTTACCGCACCTTGTGCCATTTGTGTGCTTCTTATAATGTAACCAGGACAAAGGCACGTCTGTCACTACGGCTCAAATTAACATTGGTATGTTTTTTGCCTGGTGGCCTATTTGTAATTGTCTGTCTGTCTATATCGGTCCTTCAATCCTGAGGATCCTGAGGATCGTGATCTCTGAAAATATTTCTTTGTACCCGTTAATTTGTAATTAATGCAATCAATTTCGCAAAATGATCGTAATTATGGCAACCAATGTTAGTCTATGTGTCAGTAGCATCATATTCTCACTGTGCGCCTTCTTCCTGTTACCGAGAGCTTGAGAAAATCATGTATCAAGTGAACCTCGTTCTACTCCTCATTCTAGAATTAACATCCTCAAACTGGTCGGAAAAAGAACCCTGGGCCTTATTTTTTGCTATTTGCTTTACGTCGCACCGATGCAAATAGGTTTTATAGCGATGATGGGATAGGAAAGGCTTAGGAGTAGAAAAGAAACGGCCGTGGCCTTAATTAAGGTAAAGCCCCAGCATTTTACTGGATTGAAAATGGGAAACCACGGAAAACCATCTTCAGGGCTGCCGACAGTGGCATTCGAACCCACTATCTCCCGGATGCAAGCTCACAGTTGCGCGGCCCTAAGTGCACGGCCAGCTCGCCCGGTCCCTGGGCCTTGGAAAAAGAGACAGGCACGCTACCTTTACACCACGGAGCTGGCTAATAATAATAATAATAATAATAATAATAATAATAATAATAAGGGCCCGGATGTTTATGCAGTAATAGGTTAGAACGCAAACTTACTGAAGCGAGTAATAAGAAGAGTCTACCCGCACGGCGGTAATGCTATGAGCTTTGCATAAACATTAGGGCTTCGGCCCATTAGAACCCCCAGAATTTATGTTACTTCCACTACAATACGTTACAGCGGGCTAGCCGACATTTCCTACAAACAAAATTATTTAGTAACAAATTTATATAGTAGGAAATGTCGACTAGCCCGCTCTAACGTAATGCAGTGGGAGTAACATAAATTCTAGGGGTTCTAATAGGCCGAATCCCTAATGGTTATGCAAACCTCACAGCATTACCGTCGTGCGGGTTGACTCTATTTGTTACTCGCTTCAGTAAGTCTACGTTCTAATCTATTACTGCATAAACATCCGGGCCCTAATAATAATAATAATAATAATAATAATAATAATAATAATAATAATAATAATACATTGCCTGACACCCTGCAGCTTCACCAAAGAATCCGCACAGTGACAAATAGGGCAAAGGCTTCCAAGACCAAGTGGCTCAACTCAGGAAAACCAGGATTTTTATTGCTATTTGCTTTACGTCGCACCGACACAGATAGGTCTTATGGCGACGATGGGACAGGAAAGGCCTGGGAGTGGAAAAGAAGCGGCCGTGGCCTTAATCAAGGTACAGTCTCAGCATTTCCCTGGTGTGAAAATGTGAAACCACGGAAAACCATATTCAGGGCTGCCGAGAGTGGGGTTCGAACCCACTATCTCCCGGATGCAAGCTCACAGCTGCGTGGCCCTAACCGCATGACCAACTCGCCCGGTCCCTGTGCTTTGCAACAAGAGACAGGCACGCTATCTTTACACCACGGAGCTGGCTAATAATAATAATAATAATAATAATAATAATAATAATAATAATAATAATAATTACATTAGCTGACACCCTGCAGGTTCACCAACAGAGTCTTCACAGTGACAATTAGGGGAAAGGCTTCGAAGACCAAGTGGGTCAATTCAGGGAAAGCAAGCTTTGTTTTTTCTTTTGCTTTACATCGCACCGACACAGATATACCGATAGGTCTCATGGCGACGATGGGACAGGAAAGGCCTGGGAGTGGGAAGGAAGCGTAAGTGGCCTTAATCAAGGTACAGTCCCAGCATTTTCCTGGTTTGAAAATGGGAAACAACGGAGAACCATCTTCACGGCTGCCAACAGTGGGGTTCGAACCCACTATCTGCAGGATGCAAGCTCACAGCTAGCGACTCTAACTGCACTGCCAAGTCGCCCGGTAAAACCAGGCTTAGAGAAACTGCAGATCCCATTAGAGACCACAGAGAACCTATCTCAGTACCGACAGGCCATCCTACAGGGAGTCTTCCCACTGTTCCTCACAAGCAAAAGGAGTGCAGGGACCACCAGACTTAAGTGGACTGATGGAAGGAAGCAGGCACACAGCTAGAAAATGAAAGCATACTGGGACAACAAAAAAGAAGAAGACCATAGCTAACAGATAAGACGAGCCGTGTGGTGTCTAGTAGGCTAAAACGAATCGAATAATAATAATAATAATAATAATAATAATAATAATAATAATAATAATAATAATAATAATAATAATAATAATAACGTCCGCCTCTGTGGTGTAGTGGTTAGTGTGATTAGCTGCCACCCGCGGAGGCCCGGGTTCGATTCCCGGCTCTGCCACGAAATTTTAAAAGTGGTACGAGGGCTGGAACGGTGTCCACTCAGCCTCGGGAGGTCAACTGAGTAGAGTTGGGTTCGATTCCCACCTCAGCCATCCTGGAAGTGGTTTTCCGTGGTTTCCCACTTCTCCTCCAGACAAGTGCCAGGATGGTACCTAACTTAACGCCACGGCCGCTTCCTTCCCTTTTTCGTATCTATCCTCCAATCTTCCCAATCCCCCCGCAAGGCCCCTGTTCAGCATAGCAAGTGAGGCCGCCTGGGCGAGGTATTGGTCATCTTCCCACTTGTATCCCCGACCCAGAGCCTGATGCTCCAGGACACTGCCCTTGAGCTGGTAGAGGTGGGATCCCTCACTGAGTCCGAGGGAAAAAGCAACCCTGAAGCAGATTGAGAAAGAAAGATGATGATGATGATAATAATAATAATAATAATAATAATAATAATAATAATAATAATAATAATAATAATACAAATAATGGTTCAAGTGGCATAACCGGTTCCCCGGACGTTGGCGATCACCCTGGAGAAAGCACGTCTTTCTTTTGTTAACTAGAAAAGTTGTTTGTTCGTTGTTGCTGATGCGAGTCCAGTCTTTGATACTTTGGAGCCATGACATCGGTGGTCTGAGTCAGCTCCTCTTTCCTTGTAATATAGAAGCCCATAATTTCTACCTCGCAGAACATCGCCTAAATAAGCTATTTTCCTGGCTTTAAATATGTTTGCAAACTTACGCTCAGCTCTAGTTCTCTTTAACATGTTATTATTGGTAACACATTTTTTGTTAGTGGTTTTACGTCGCACCGTCACAGATAGGTCTTATGGCGACGATGGGATAGGAAAGGCCTAGGAGTTGGAAGGAAGCGGCCGTGGCCTTAATTAAGGTACAGCCCCAGCATTTGCCTGGTGTGAAAGTTGGAAACCACGGGAAATAATCTTCAGGGCTTCCGACAGTAGGATTCGAACCCACTATCTCCCGGCTGCAAGCTCACAGCCGCGCGGCCAACTCGCCCGGTGGTTACAAAATCTGTCCAACCTATTCTGAGCACTCTCCTATCCAACCACATTTCAAAGCCTCTAATCTGTTCATGGTGGAAGCTTTGACAGTCCAAGTCGCTACTCCATAAAGCAGTGTTATATTTACAAAGTCTAGTAGGGCTTTCTTTTCCTCACAATTCCTGAGCCTTTCCATTCTTTTGAGGATTCACTAATTTTTCTTTTAATTTGTTGGAACTCTTTATCCGTTCTGTGGACGGAGAACAACCAAAGAATCTGTACTCACTCCCTCGTCTTCTGAGTCCAAACTCGTATCTAAGATTCTACACTTTTGCATGAAGCAGAGAAAAAATAAATTAAAACTTTTTGAATAAAGGGAGGGTACACATTTTTGGCTTAAAAATAGATGTTAAAATTTGTTTGCCTTTAATAACTTTTATCTTTTATGTGGCAAAACAAACGTGTCATCTACACATACTTGCCCTGTTTCATTGCCGGATGCTCTTCCTGACGTCAACCCTATGTGGAGGGATAAATTTGTTATTGTGTGTTTCCGTGGTGTTTGGTTATGTGGTAAGTGGATGGACAGGAGTGATATGTAACAGAGAGAAATGTCCAATCCCCGAGCCGGAGGAGTTAACTTAATGGGGTGAAAATCCCCGAACCGACTGGAAATTTAAATCAGGAAAATAATAAAAATTATGATGGTGATAATAATAAACTACTGTTTGTTTCAGTTGTTTTTGATAATTCGGTAGGTGTATGAAAAGGACAGAAATCACTTTAGACAATTCGTCAAAAAAATCCGCAGTTTCCAAGAGACTGGGGAAACGCAGATGAGGTCCTTTACAGAAGAGCAGGCAGAGAGTGAAGTAAGGTAAGGTAAAGTGCTCCTGAGCCGGAGTTTACGTGCGGTAGGGTGGCTAGTTCCTTTCCGCTCCTCCATTCCCTTACCCCCCACCAACAGCGCGTGGCAACCCATCCAACTCCTGACCACGCCCAATGTTGCTTAACTTCGGAGATCTCACGGGATCCGGTGTTTCAACACGGCTACGGCCGTTGGCATTGAAGTAAGTAAAGGCTAAAAATACTGCAAAGATTATCAAACTTGGTCCATAGACGGTCAAATAATAATAATAATAATTGTTACGGAAATACCGTAGAACAGAGATGTGTAAGAAGCTGCCGAGGTGAATGGGCGGACAAGGAAATAACCAGAGGACAAGTTAAAGCAATAATCCTTGAATTTCTTTCCTTCTTTTTTATTTTAAAATGTGATTGATAGATGATTAGAAACAAATAAAAGTTAAATAGAATTAAAGATGAGCTCGTTAGATCTGATAACAACAAAGAACTATAAGTCCAAAAATCAGGTACAATAACTGGAGAGAGTTAGCAGCAAAATAATATATAAGGTGTGAGCATTATAGCTCTGGACAGGTACACTACGGTATTATAAGAGAATGTTTGCTTCAGTAATTTACATCCTAGGAGGCTGAGAAATACACTCCAGCCTACACACACGTCTATCAATAATTACAATTTAAACGTTGTACTGATTGTCCATACTGAATGGCCTTAATGTAAAAATAAAAGTTTTAATACGATCGACCATGAACAAAGGATAGGGGGTGAAACAGTCGCACTTTCTTTGGAAAAACTCTTAAAACCCTAAATGGGCTTATGGCCCGAAGTTGCAGAGGCTAGGCCTATACTACAGTGGAGTGACTAAGCGAGAAATATTTAAATGCCAAAGGAGTGTGAAGAATTTAGAGGTTTAGAAAATTGTAGTCACCCCATACCAAGTTTAATGGGAATCAAGAGAGGGTGAACTCTCTTTGTTCCCTTAATTTACACGTTTCCCAGCAGGGATTTGAACAGAGTCGTCAGACTTGCCGAAAATCTACATTTAAAACGTAAAATTAAGACCTTACATACAATTAAGAAGTTTCCAAGCTATCTGCCTGGAGCAATCACATGTTAAGAAATTTCTGCCATTAACTTGAGTAGTTAGGACTTCCGAATGCCGCCCTGCAGCCCGTACCTCCTAATCACGCCGCACCCACTAGACCGGAGCGATGAAGGTGACAATACGGCCCTAAAATGCCCAGATTTTGTAGCATTTCCGAGGGGAAGTTTCCAGAACTCTTTTCAGATAGGCTGGATCCCTGTACACGCCCCAAATTTTAATTGGCTAGAGAAAATATTCCAAAAAGTCCTGATTGGTTAATAACTAAGGAAGAAGGAAGCAGTAGGTGTGTTGACAACTTTGACATAAGAACAAAACAATATTCACAAACTTAAGGTCTGCCACCTCTGAAAATTTACTTTTCTTTAGATCTTAATTGTCCTTAATCCCGTCAGAGGGGGCAGTTACGCCGATGGTAGAGACATCTAACTGCTGCAAACCCAAGTATCTTGTATAACATTAGTTCAAGATTCATAGCAGAGATGGCCTTCTAGAAGGTTCAACGGAACGGAGAATATGTATCCGCGGTACAGTAAAAAGAATAATAATAAGAAAAAGAAGCTCTAGAAAGCGTATAGAGTAGCATGGAATCACTACAATAAAAGAGCGATATCGTGTAATGCGAAACTTCGTCATTACAGGACACTTGTTTTGCTGGAAGCATTATTTGCCACAGAAACGACATCTCTAGGAGGTCACTCTAAAATTGGTGAAAATGGAAAGCAAGAACGAAAAATTATTAGGAAAATATATAGTCCCACTCATATAAATGGCACAGTGATTTTTAAAAATATCTATAGACCTGTACACAGCATACGTATAGTAGAAGCCGGAAATAAAATGTGACGTTGTGCGATGCCATTACGAACAAAATACACTGCATTACATAAATAGTAATCGATCCATGGAATTATTTACATGTTTTCTTTAACTATAAATAAATCCGCCGTACAACAAGGCTTTGCTAGTTGCAGTGTCTCTAAAGGATTGCTCACTCTCTATAGCAGGGGCTCTCAAACGCCCAAAATCTCACGCGTGCAAACTGCGAGGCAGAGTTCCTGTGCACAGCGCATCGGTCCCACTTGGCTCGGCTCGGACCAATGCTTCTTCTCTGCTTTACTCGGCTAAACTCGGCTCAACTCGGCTCGGATTTGGAGCGCTGTGGAGCAAGTGTGGAAGAGGGAGACAGGGGGAGTGAGCGAGTCAGGCATGGGGAAAGAGAGAGAGACAGCGCTATTGCCCCAAATCGAGGAGTGGAGGGGTCTGCACTCTGGTCAACCAAGCGAAGTCGTCTTTTGCACCGTGCACAGTGCATGCTCCCTGAGTGGTCTTGCTCTATAGCATTCGCCACGTACGGCTACACACTAAAAAGCAAATGTTACTGCCCTATCCTCTTTGTTTAAGGGGTGCCTGGTCGAGGCGGTAAAGGCGCGCTTGGTTCGCCCGGTAGGACGTGGGTTCGAATCCCCGTCAGGAAGTGGTAAAATTTAAGAAACGAGACTTCCACTTCCGGAGGTGCACATGGCCCTGAGGTTCACTCAGCCTGCAGCACAATTGAGTACCAGGCTAATTCTGAGGGGGGGGGGCAAAGTCAGCCGAGCGTCGAGCTAACCACTCTACCCCATCACGTGCCGAGGTTACGGAAAGTGGAAGCCCTTACCTTCCGCCACTCCAAGGGCCTTCATGACCTGCGGAGATGACTTTGCATTTTTATCCTCTTTATTAATGGCTGATCACTGCTTTCAACTTGACTAGCTATATACTGAAATCACGAGACAAAGCCATCAACAAATTAACCTCAATGTAAGTTTCAATAATGAAGGTTCCCCTGCCAAAGTAAATGATCAGCCAAGATATTCATAATTACAATGGCTTGCCAAATTATTATACTCACCGATGGGTACTGCATTTTTTAAGATGTCTGTATGTTGTTCAAGGAACAATGGAGAGGGGTCAGCACGAGCTAATTTTAAGCAACTAACCTCTGTCCCAAAAGAAGATTAGTGTCACATTTCATACTGCATCGTGACATGAGGCAAAATCTGTCACAGCTACCCAATAGAATCAGGAAATTAATGTCTGGCCAGCAAATTCTCTTGACTTCAACCCAAAAGAAAACATTTGTATTACACAGAGGAAAGAAATTAAGCCTGAAGGAGATATTATCAACCATAATACTCTCATAGAAATAATAAATGAGGCTTGGAGAATCTGACAAGAAAATGCATTTCAAGTGGCTGCAACTAAGTCTGACTTTAGAAAGCACTAGTAATTTAGTTAGATCAGTGTGAAGAAAATTGGTGACTAACAAATCGTTTCTGTATAGGAAATGAAAACCACGTAAAATATTCACACAATAAAGGGAGTGTAATTCTTCACCAGTCCGTATACAGGCCTATTACCAGCGTATATTTCAAAAAATTAAGGAAATATCTTATTATCTTTGTGAGTATAATAATTCGGTAGACAACTGTAAGTCGGTTTTCAAATTCAATGGAGAATTAAGGAAACAAAGAATCTCTTCTCACCCTCGCTCAGTTAAATGTTATGTATTTCTGCAATTATTTTGATATACACATTACTATAACCGTATTCTTCAGTGTTCGCCTGGTGTAAATAATTCAGTTCCCTTCCTGAAATTTGCTATTACTTTTCGAACTGAAGTGAAACCACGCTGTAATAATACACACAAGCAAATATATTACATGTGCATACACCGTAAGTCGGGTTGAATGGCTCAGATGGTTGAGGTTCGCCTTCTGACCCCAACTTGGCAGCTTCGATCCTGGCTCAGTCCGGTGGGACTTGAAGGTGCTCAAATACGTCTGGCTCTTGTCGGGCACAGGATTACTCTTGTGGGACTAAATTTCGGCATCTCGGAGTCTCCAGTAGGTAGCGGAACGTAAAGCAAATAAATAACATTATTATCATATGCCGTAAGTCAATAAGAATTCACAAAGGCTAAGTCTGCAAACCATACCAAGAATAATGTAAGGCTAGGCTGATAACGAAATGTCCTTCCATTTCATCTGAATTGATCTTGCTTTCCTTTTCGGTGGAGTTCTTGCAGATATTTCTTGCTTCTTATACAGATCCTAACTGAATTGCATAAATTCGAATTGGACGAAATAAGACCGTATTAATAAAATTCTGAGTTCGTCATTGAACACCAACGACTACGATTTTACTTACCTGGTAGGGAATCTGAAATATTTGTCCCGAATGAGTAAATTTATAATACCAATATAAATGGTCCGTTATTGGACATTATACTGTAAATCTTCCAAATAACTCATTCTTGGTTGCAAGAAAGAACGAAGTTATGTGGGCATTATCTTGTAGATGTTCTAGCTGCCGACGAAAGAGGCCACCCGCCTCCTGCTTAACACGCACACACACAGATAGATGTCGACCAAGACGCAGTGGCCTCCACGTTATGCACTAGCCATGCGTCTTGGTGGGTGTGCTAGGTACCAACTGACGAGCCCAACCTAGCACACGGGGGTGAAACGCTGGCAGCCAAGAATGAGTTAGCTGGAAAATTTATAATGTCCAATAACGGACCATTTATATTGGTATTACCTGGTATTACCTAGACATTCCAGCGGAAAAAATGAAAATATACTTTACTTATACTTTCAAATGCAACACTAGCGATTTTCACAATTCGACATTGGCATAAACTACAATATCGCAAATCACGACATAATTATATCTATTTAGTGCGAACATGCGGGATGAATGATAAATGTAAGAGGTCGCATCGGCAAGTAGGGTCCGTAAACTATATGGTTAGTGACACTGAATCAAACCCAACAGCTAGAAAATAACTATAAATCACTACCTTCAGTATTAATAAGGGAGAAAGAGTAAAGTTGTACCTTTAGTGTACACGCTTACATAGTGGGGACTATACACCACAGCATGCCTCGAGTTCTGACAGCCGGCTAGACCAGTAGTCGAACACTTTGTTATTCAACCACGTGTCTACAGACACCTTGCTTCAATCTGTTATTATATACAGGGCTAAGCCGCAGCTGTTCCATATTCAGAGCATGGCCTTCCTCGGGTCATAGTGTTAACACAGTAAATTAATTAAGTCACAGCCTTCTACAAGCACGTACAGATGAAGGAGAAGTTCCCACGCTACTAAGAACACTAGACCTTCGCGGTATTCAGGTGTTTCTAAACTCCCAATTAAGACTTTTATAACATGACATCCATAGACTGATATAATACCAATTTATATTAGCAATGATCTAATGAAAACAACCAGAAAATTGCCTAGAATATTCATTAGGGCTTCAAAGTTTAGCCGCCGATATTGGAGAGTGGTTCAAGCTGCCGTATTCGATGGGATAATACCTACAGCTACAAACAGCAGTTCATTAGAGTTATTTGTTCGAATTTAAAACTGCTAGGTTCCGCGATTCAAATCCTGGTCACTCCATGTGCGATTTGTGTTGAACATAGCGGAGGCGAGAGAGATTTTTCTCCGGGTACTACGGTTTTCCCCATCATCTTTCATTCCAGCAATACTCCCCAATATAATTTCATTTCATCTGTCAGCCATTAATAATTGCCCAAAAGGAGTGCGACAGTCTCCGGCAGAAGGCACAATTTCTATCCTCGCCGCTAGATGGGGACTTCATTCATTCCATTCCTGACCCACCCGGTCGAATGACTGGAAACAGGTTGTAGAATTTTCATTGTTCTTCTTATTCTTCTTCTTATTCTCCTTCTTCTTCTTATTATTATTATTGTACCGGGAGGTACACCTCAACGCCGCGCATTCAAAATTAGCGCCTAAATGAATTCCTCTATCAATCAAAAGTGGAACTAATAACACAACAAGTTGGAACTTTAATCAGAATATGTCACCGCCGAAATATTATGTAATTTTGTTATTATGCAGTTTCCTAAAATGAGTGAATTTCTCCTTGTTTTGTTTGCCATTCATCAAGAAGTTTGGACATTTTTCCACAGATGACACTACTAAAGACTATGATCATGCACCCTGGTGTGAGGTGTAAGAACTTATAATTCAAATAATTTTTGTATTCCCAAGTTTTTTTTTTTTTTTAATGATTGATGTTCATTTATTTTTGGGTTGGCAATGGTTCCCCTTTCTTTCCGCCAGTTTTGAATCTAACCAATTAAAATTTTCTGTAATTAATTTTCCACCTATCGCAGGCTTCTTCTTCGATTTTGTTTGCTACTTTTGAATCTACCAATAAAATTAAGAGGGTGTGTCCTGATTCATCTTGAATGATCTCGAACCTTCCCTGAGGGTTTATAAACTGCGGCTTTTCACGTATCTTGGCCAATTGTTCGACATCTATCTGTGTGTGTGTGTGTGTGTTAAGCAGGAGGCGGGCGGCCTCTTTCGTCGGCAGCTAGAACATCTACAAGGCAATGACCACATAACTGTATTCTTTCTTGCTACCTCCGCAGTTTAACCCGAGGGAAAGGTCCGAATCTTTAACTATGTAACCAACTTTTCTAAAATGTAAATCTTCTTTCGGCTAATGTAAAAACTTCGTAAAATCTTTAACTGTAAATTGAGGATAGAGGATGAATTACCCTCACGAGCTCCCCTTCATCTTGGTTTGAGATGACTACGTTTTATAACTGTTTTTCATTCTGTAATGTGGTAAAGTAATTCCTATACGAGTCACCTCAGTAGTTTGGGAATAGCCCCTGTTTCATCGGCCTAGAGCCCTGTAGGTTTTCTAACTTTTCATTATCTTGGAGCGCAGTTCGTCTCCATTCATTTTGTGTTTGGGCCAGTTATTTAACCTGTTCCTTTTTCATGAAGGCCCCGTAGGTTGGGTAATAAATGCCCCTGTATTAATCATTTTTAAATTGTAAATTGTGCCTTGAGAGGCCTGTAATTGTAAGTTGATGTTGCGTTGAGTAGGCTTGGAGACCTGAGAGCCTGTTAGCTCTTTTTCAAGTTTTGTAATTGTAAAGTGTGCCTCTGGGAGGCTTGACATTATGATTTAGGGAGCAACTGCTCTGGAATTAGAGGATTTCTGCCCTTAACTAAATAATTATTCTTCCATTTATAAACTTGTAAAATTAGGGGCTTAAAGCCCAAAGCGTTAAGGTTCTGAATCTTGGATTTTTCCTAATCTGGTTTCAAGATTGGCATTGTACCTAGTTGTTATTTTTCCCTTGTGGAAATTTGTTAAGTTTTTTCTTTGATGAACGAAATATAACCTTTGTTAAAGCTTTATTTCAATTCTTGACATTGTAGTTAGACCCATTCAAGCCCGCACCTTCTTTCACCTCTGCGTTCCACAGATACCCCGGAACAATTATTATTATTATTATTATTATTATTATTATTATTATTATTATTATTATTATTATTATTATTATTCCGGAGTATTTGTGGAACGCAGAGAGATGAAAGAAGGTGCCGGGTTGAATGGGTCTATCTAAAACCAAACCAAACCAAAACCAAACCCCATGGCACTACAGCCCTTGAAGGGCCTTGGCCTACCAAGCGACCGCTGCTCAGCCCGAAGGCCTGCAGATTACGAGGTGTCGTGTGGTCAGCACGACGATTCCTCTCGGCCGTTATTCTTGGCTTTCTAGACCGGGGCCGCCATCTCACCGTCAGATAGCTCCTCAATTCTAATCACGTAGGCTGAGTGGACCTCGAACCAGCCCTCAGGTCCAGGTAAAAATCCCTGACCTGGCCGGGAATTGAACCCGGGGCCTCCGGGTAAGAGGCAGGCACGCTACCCCTATACCACGGAATGGGTCTATCTACAATATCAAAATGATTTAAAACTTGTACTGACGGTTATATTTCTTTTAGAACTTCAAACTTAACAATTTTTTACTGAATAAACGTAACAATGAAACATCAGGTACAATGGCAATTTCATAAATTGGAAAATTCAAGATTCTGCCCTTGATAGTTCTGGGCCTCAAACCCCTTGTTACAAATTTACAATTGAAAGTGGTATTATTTAGTTAAGGGCAGAAATCCCCTAATTCAAGAGCACTTGCTCCCTGAATTACAATATCTAGCCTCCCAAAGGCACGCTTTACTGTTACAAAACTTTGAAAAAGAGCTAACAGGCTCTCAGTTTTCCCAGTCTACTCAAGGCAACATTACATGAAAATCTGACAATATCTGGCCTCTTAAGGCACTATTAACAAATTGAAATATTATTACACAGAGGTATCTCGTACCCAACCTACTGGGCCTTTGCGAAAAAGAACAGGTTAAATAAACGGCCCGAACACAAACTGAATGGAGGCGAACACTGCGCTCCAGATAATGAAAAATTAAAAACCTACAGGGCTCTTAGCGAATGAAACAGGTGCTATTCCCAGACTACGGGGGTGGCTCGCATGGAAATCACTTTAACACATTACAGGAAGTTACGAAAACGTAGTCACCTCAAACCAAAATGAAGGGGAGCTCGAGAGGGTAACTCACTCTCTATCCCCGATTTACAGTTAAAACTTTATGTTAATTTTACATTAGCCGAAAGGAGATTTAAATCTAAGAAAAGTTTGTTACATAATTAAAGAATCGGACCTTCCCCTCGGATTAATTAGCGGATACAGCAAGAAAGAATTTATGTGGCCATTACCTTATAGATGTTCTGCTGGCCGAAGAAAGAGGCGGCCCCGCCTCCTGCCTTAACACACACGCCGAAAGACGATGATCAATTGGCAAGGAAACATGAAAAGCCGAAACTTATATACCCTCAGGGAAGATTCGAGAGGATTCTGGGCTAATCGGTACTCATCCTATCAATTTTATTGGTTAAGTTCAAAAGTTACACTCAAAATCGAGCAAGAAGCCTGTGAAAATTAATTACAGAAATTTTTCATTGGCCATATTCAAAACTGGCGGAAAGAAAAGGAAGTGTTGCCAACCCAAAAATAAATGGACATAGGTTCAGTTATGGACAACCTAGGAATATGAAACTTCTTTAAGTTATAAGTTCTTCCACTTTGCACCAGAGTGCATGATCAAAGGTTGTTTTTTTTTGGTAGTGACATCTCTGGAAAAATATCCAAACTTCTTGATGTATAGCAAAACAAAACAAGGAGAAATTCGATCAGTTTAGGAAACTTCAGAATAACACAGTTAGTTAATATTTCAGTGGTGACATCTTCCGATTAGAGTTCCAAGTTCAGGTATTATCAGTTTCACCTGTTGATCGATAGGGGAGTTTATAAAGGCGCTTATTTGAATTTGTGGCGTTGAGGTGTACCTCCCGGTACAATTATTATTATTATTATTATTATTATTATTATTATTATTATTATTATTATTAGTAGCATTAGAGCCTCCGTGACTCAGGCTCAGGCGGCAGCGCGCCGGCCTCTCACCGCTGGGTTCCGTGGTTCAAATGCAGGTCACTCCATACGAGATTTGTGCTGGACAAAGCGGAGGCGGGGCAATATTTTCTCCGGGTACTCCGGTTTTCCCTGTCATCTTTCATTCCAGTAACACTCTCCAATATCATTTCATTACATTTCATCTCAAATCAACACCAACAGTTCGTGGCGACCCATCCAAATCTTGACCACGCCCAATGTTGCTTAACTTCGGAGATCTTACGGGATCCGGTGTTTCAAAAATATGGCCACAAAAATAAAAATCATGTGAAAACTCAACAATGTTACCATTATTCCAGTAGTGATTGGATGTAATTGTAATGTACCAAAAACACTACACAGGAGCATTTAAGCACTTTATCTCCACTCTCTCACTAGCAGAGAATTGCAAAAAGTAGCAATCCTGGAAGTTCATTAGCATGAACCACCCACTATATACAATACACTGGACTAATGAAAATCGTCTACTGATAATTTTGACTATTTATGTATAGGTAAAGTAAGGTTATATTCTGCCGGAAGGCAGGTCCGAACCTCCACAGAGGTATGCCTGAGCCGGAGTTTACATACGGTAGGGTGGCCAGTTCCTTTCCGCTCCTCCATTCCCTTACCCACACCAACAGCGCGTGGCGACCCATCCAAATCTTGACCACGCCCAATGTTGCTTAACTTCGGAGATCTCACGGGATCCGGTGTTTCAACGCGGCTACGACCGCTGGAATTTATGTATAGTGATTATCCTATAAACATCTGTAAACTTTATTTGTCAACATTCTAAGTATATACCGCTATGAATGCAGCATATGTACTAAATAGAACTTCTTCCATGTACATTGCACCGAAGAAGCACATAAACCTAATTGTAAAATTGTAGATTATGTAATAATAATAATAATAATAATAATAATAATAATAATAATAATAATAATAATAATAATCTTTCTTTCTTAATCCGTTTTCCCTCCAGGGTTTGTTTTTCCCTCGGACTCGCCGAGGGATCCCACCTCTACCGCCGCAAGAGCAGTGTCCTCGAGTGTGAGACCTTAGGATACAACTGGGGAGGGGGAGCAGTACCTCGCCAATGCGGCCTCATCTGCTTTGCTGAACAAGGGCCTTGGGGGTGGGGAGGGGGGCGGAATGGGAAGATTAATACGGATAGACAAGGAAGAGGGAAGGAAGCGGCCGTGGCCTTAAATTCAGTACCATCCCGGCATTTGCCTGGAGGAGAAGTTGGAAACCACGGAAAAGCACTTCGACGATGGCTGATGAGGGATTCGAAACCCTGTCTACTCAGTTGACCTCCGGAGACTGAGTGGTCCCCGTTCCAGCCCTCGCACCACTTTTGAAATTTCGTGGCAGAGCCGGGAATCGAACCCGGGGCTCGGGGGATGGCAGCTAATCACCCTAACCACTACACTACAGAGGCGGACAACAACAACAACAATAATAATAATAATAATAATAATAATAATAATAATAATAATAATAATTTCGTGTGGATATTTCTAGCCGAGTGCAGCCCTTGTAAGGCAGACCCTCCGACGGGGGTGGGCGGCATCTGCCATGTGTAGGTAACTGCGTGTAATTGTGGTGGAGGATAGTGTTATGTGTGGTGTGTGAGTTGCAGGGATGTTGCGTACGGCACAAACACCCAGCCCCCGGGCCATTGGAATTAATCAATGAAGGTTAAAATCCCCGAGCCGACCGGAAATCGAACCCGGGACCCTCTGAACCGAAGGCCAGTACGCTGACCATTCAGCCAACGAGTCGGACGTAATAATAATAATAATAATAATAATAATAATAATAATAATAATAATAATAATAATAATAATAATAATATTTTTCTCTTTTATTATTAATATAATATTGCATTGTTTAGTAGACGCAATGTGTTTCAATTGGAGGTTATTTTCTTTAATTCTACACATCTAAATATTTATTTTTTTGTTGGATGGGAGAGAGGGCCAAATGGCCTTAGTTTTGACAAACAAAATAAATCCATTGTATTGTAATAGAAAAATTAACTTAATGCAAGCTAACAGATCCATTGCATGAATCGGGCAGCCATATCTCTTGCAGACCCTATCTGAAAGAGATGCCCTAGCAACGCTGTGACTGCTTCCAGTAGCAAAGAAGGCAATAAGCAAACACGAACCTAAGCGCAACACAGAGAGGAAATTATAAGATCACAACAAAATAAAGAAGTACATGTTATAGCCATTAACTATTTCCGGTGTGACTGGTAACACTCAGTAGGAGAACTGTTGATCGTTAGGCGAAGATCCATTTAAACACAAGGGGGCATCAGCCTCGGTGACTCATCGTCTTGCTGGACATAACAGTCAATTACAGTGTTATTATAAGGCATTAAAAACCAAGGACCTCACAATGAATACCCTAGAGTAAAAATAAACCCTATATTGCAACATTCCAAACGAGTTATATCATCGAGCTTATTCAGCACCAGCACGATTATCGCAATGCATCTGTCACTTTTTTTTTAATTCCCTCCCCTTTATTCTTTCTAGTACCGATAGCTTGCCACTACAAGCGCTGCTGTATCCGTTCCGTTCGACTTGCATTCCCGTGATGACATCATCGGCGGGCGGCTCGAAGCAATGCCCCCTAAATTCAACTCTGCTAGCGCGTCAATGATCTCTTTAACCTTTAGATTCGGTGAGATCGCACAGGAAGGCGGTTATTAGCGATCACAGTCTTTTGGAAAGTGTAAAAGCGAGGCTACACCTTGTAACGACGAGGGAGAGAGATCGAAACAAAACAAAGAAACATGTTCTTTGATGACATCAGCAAACCAGACAAACGAGTTTAAGTAAACGGAGACCATAAAGCAATATACAGCGTGTAAACTTTCGTGAGTGTTGATCGGTGATTAGAAAGCAAGTTCTTATTTAGTGATGTCCATACTTTGTACACTCTGACTCAAACCAGAATCTGTGTTACGACGGTGTAGTAGCAGTTCCATTAGTGATGCACTTGAATGAAATAAGTGAATACCATAACCTCTCAGCACAGGATTAACTGAAGGAGTCGTGGATTATGTATGTCTACCCCAGTAGCGGAGAATGGGAATTACGAGAAGAGGTGGGGAGGGGGGGGGGATGTGCAGACAAAAATACGTTTTTGTTTGTTTTTTTAATAATTTGCTTTACGTTGGACCTACACGGATAGGTCTTACGGCGACCATCGGATAGGAAAGGCATAGGAGTTGGATGGAAGCGGCCGTGGTCTTAATTAAGGTACAGACCCAACATTTGCCTGGTGCCGACAGTGGGGTTCAAATCTACCATCTCCCGGATGCAAGCTCACACAGCTGCGCGCCCCTAACCGCATGGCACCTCGCCCGGTACAACAAAAATTACCCAGGTTTGTGGGATATATCGGGCGGGGATGTGGGGTAGGGTATAGGTATATACATCAGAACTGAAAAAAAAAAAGATAACTACGAAATGGTAAATTTTATATGCACTCTGAGCGAATTTCGACAGAGAGGTAAAGGTTGACAGTTTACCAACTTAAGTGAGATAGTAATTATTTTTTTTATTTTGAATCAATTCCATACAATAAAACTCTCACTAACGGAACAATATCACACATATATTACAATTAAATAGACGTATGGTGTGGTTATACAATTAAAAATACACAATAGCCTCCGTGGTTCAGACGGTAGCCCGCCGGTCTCTGACCGCTGGATTCCGTGGTTCGAATCCGCCTCACTCCATGTGAGATTTGTGCTGGACAAAGCGGAGGCGGTACAGGTTTTCCTCCGGGTAATCCGGTTTTCCCTGACACCTTTTATTCCAGCAACACTCTCCAATAATAATAATAAAATAATTTCGTGTGGCTATTTCTAGCCGAGTGCAGCCCTTGCAAGGCAGACCCTCCGATGAGGGTGGGCGGCATCTGCCATGTGTAGCTAACTGCGTCTTATTGTGGTGGAGGATAGAGTTATGTGTAGTGTGACTTTCAGGGATGTTGGGGACAGCACGGACACCCAGCCCCCGAGCCACTGGAATTAACCAATGAAGGTTAAAATCCACGATCTGGCCGGGAATCGAACCTCTGAACCGAAGGCCAGTACGCTGACCATTCAGCCAACGAGTCGGATAATAATTTTGGTAATGATTAGAGAAAATAAAAATAAATTATCTGATAAGACAACAGGGCTTATACAAATGGCTTTTTAAAGTAATTCCTTTCATTACTAGTTTCAGTCGGCCAAAGTAGGATAAAAATGTAATATTTTCTCCAAAAGGTGCGGGGTCGCCTCCCTCGCCCTCCCTCCCCCCCTGTAATCGCCGCTACTGCTTTTGCTTACCGTACATGACCGTGCTTATAACCCGCGTCGGAGTCGCGCTACGTTGTATGCCCGCTGCAGCAAAGCCCTCAAACGGAAACTCTTTGATCACGCCTTAAATTTTCCACATTCGAAGTGTACCACGTTCCATTCAATAATTATCCACATAATATTTGTCTTTCATTTCTAATAAGTAGGTGTAGGAAATCCTCAAAACAATGCAGCCGTTATAATATTGACAGCCTACCGCCATTTATATTCCCTTTGATTAGTGGTGAGGCAGTTGTACTTCCTTTTAAAACGATATTCTCTTACACCATTAAAAGGAGGAACCTACGAAGGTCAACAGGAGATCATTCAAGGCTAAGCATAATGATACGCTACTGTGGATATGCAGGAAATCAAGGAAAGGTACAGGACAATCCTTAGTAATAGGAAGCTAGATGGAAATAATGCAACGCACTCAAGATCACTGTGCGGACGGAACGGCAGATATAGGAGACATGGACAAGCCATGAAAATACTAAAAGGACAAGGACGAAGTCCACATCAATCAATTACGACTAATCTTCATTGAGAGCTATTCCTCCGATTGCAATTTCCCTGTCAATTTTTTACATAGTCTCTTCTTAAATGACCGAGCGAGTTAGCTATGCGATGTGAGTTTGTACTCGGGAGATGGTGGGTTTGGCAGCCCTGAATATGATTTTCCGTGGTTTCCCATTTTCACACCGGAAAATGCCGGGATGTACCTTAATTAAAGCCATCCTTGTGTTAGTGCGATGTTGAACGGCAAGCAAATAAAAATACATACTAATTAATTCATTCATTGAAATTTATGGAACATCTTCCCTGGTCAATTTTTCCAATCCCTAATTTCTCTTCATAGCAGCCTCGTGGCTCAGGCGGCAGCGCGTCGGCCTCTCAGCGCTGGGTTCCGTGGTTCAAATCTCGGTCACTCCATGTGAGATTTGTGCTGGACAAAGGGGAGGCAGGACAGGTTTTTTTCCGGGCAATCCGGTTTCCCTGTCATCTTTCATTCCAGCAACACCCTCCATTATCATTTCATTTCATCTGTCAGTTATTAATCGTTGCCCCAGAGGAGTGCGACAGGCCACGACAGCCGGCACAATTCCTATACCCGCCGCTAGATGGGGGCTTCATTCATTCCGTCCCTGACCCGGTCAATGACTGGAAAACAGGTTGTAGGTTTTCATAAATGAATATTTCTCCCGATTTGTCCTCTTAAATTCCAGCTTTATCCTTCCAACATTTAAAGACTCCCCGCAAGCGTTAAGTTAACGCCATTTTCCGCCAACTCTCCATTGCTAGCTCGGAACAAACTGCTTAGTCGAGCAGATCGTCTCATTGATCCCAAGTCTTCTCAACCCAAACGGATGCAACCCATACCCAACGGCACTCGTTAGGAACCTTGTTTAGGTGTTCACAATCAAAATAGGTTAAATGAAGTTAACAATTCCTACCAAGGTTGTCCTGCTAATGTTATCTTGCATTTATAATAATAATAATAATAATAATAATAATAATAATAATAATAATAATAATAATAATAATAATAATAATAATAATAATAATAATAATAATCCCACCTCTACCGCCTCAAGGGCAATGTCTTGGAGCGTGAGACTTTTGATTGGGGATACCACTGAGATGGAAGACCAGATCCTCGCCCAGGCGGCCTCACTTGCTGTTCTGAACAGGGGCCTGGTGGGGACAAGGGAATATTGGAAGGGACAGACAAGGAAGAGGGAAGAAAGCGGCCGTGGCCTTAGGTTAGGTACCATCCCGGCATTTGCCTGGAGGAGAAATGGAAAACCACGGAAAACCACTTCGAGGATGGCTGAAGGAGGGAGGGGGGATTGAACTCTTAAACTCTTAGATTATGATCACAGTTATGATGATGTGATTGATGTCTTTGCTTAACAGGAAGTGGGGAAAGAAACATCTTCAACAGTGACGTCTGATTATTTAGTAATCGTTGCTTTTTTTTTCTTTTCCGGCGTTATCAGAGGTCTTGTTCGGCTCGTCTGGTCCAGTTCGTAGGCGACCTGTTCGTCTGGATGAGGTACGGAGAGAATGAAACCCGAAATCTGCTCAAAGCTTAACGTCTCCATAAAACGAACGAATCGTCATCATAGCGCCATATGCCCCTCAATTCATATGAACACCGTGTAGAGGGTTTGGATTTAATCTAGACTTTTGGCACGCAGTCTAGAGGTAAGAAATTGTACGCCACCACCTCTTCTATCCTGCTGACCAATATTTTGATACTGGAAATGTTTTCTACCAACGGGACTCGAACTGGCTAATCACGATGTCAAACACTTCATGCCTTTATGTTCATGGCCACCAGCGGGGGGGGGGGGGGGGCGGGGGTTATTGATAATTGAAACCAACCATAGCTTTAATGACTTTTGAAGTGTTACATTATATATTTCTGTGTAACTTTTCCTCTACCGTTTTTAATTTCTTTATTGACATTTACTTTCATTATTTTCCTTTCTATTACCTTCACAAAGACCGTAAATTTCGATGGGTGAGGGGAGGGAGCGGCGTTTTATTAATGACGTGCGCCACTTTGCTTCTGCATTCACAAACGACAATACGTAGCCAACCACCGCAGTGCTCCCTTATACAATTTAATTGCAAGTGACAGGAAAATGCGAATGACTAGACCAAATATCCAGGTGAGTTCTCTGATTCCCTTCACCGATTCATGAACACGACATAAGGTTTTGTACTCTGTAAATTAATATGATGTGCTTAATATCTGAAGGACTTCGAATTAGGAAATCTGAAACCCTAAGTTCTACAGGCCTGACTAACTATACAGTGAATATGACTTCAACATTTAAGATCAATATTGAACTGACTACCTAAATCAATCTTTTTCTTGATTTTTAATTAACAATGCGGCAAGGTTTGAAATTCAACCCTGGATTTTGGTACACAGTGGAGTGATTAGGACGACTTGACGCCTTATCCATCACAGCCACATTATTAAATGCTAAATGTACACATGAGAATTCCCAATTTCTAAACGTTACCACCGCTAATAATAGATCAGTTCTGTCCTGTAAAGCATAGTAATTGAATCGATTTTTTTTAAACGGGCTTAACTTACTATTTGGTATATTTTTCTGTTTTAGTGCATTTCATAAACTACCGATTATTTTTAAATGGGTGTTTTTCATGCCTTAGGTTGAGTGAGGACTTACGGTCAAAGATGGCACTTTGCTTTAAACGGGCGCATCTCATTGACTTCGTCTCTGAATTGTCAAAACGAAAACCCAGAGACGAAAAAGTTTACATCTCAGCCAGTACTCTCCTCTGAAAGAAAGGGCTACATCGAAGGGTATCCTACAGTAAGCCGTATCATCAACCAAACAGTCACCCGACTGGAAAAGTCACCTCAAAAGAAAAAAAGGAACGATATTTGATGAATATCAAGAAATCCAGACCTATGTTCCTTACGAGGCCGAGGACTTCTACACAGAAACCTTTTCTTGCTCAATCGACAATTAAAATGACAGAATAAGAACACTGAAATAAGAGCATTTCGGATAAAAATATTGATATTCTTTCTATCTTTCTTTCTTCATCTGTTTACCCTCTGACTCAGCGCTGGATCCCACCTCTACCGCCTCAAGGGCGAGACTTTCGGTTAGGGGGTACAAGTGATAAGGAGGACCAGTACCTCGCCCAGGCGGTCTCACCTGGTATGCTGAACAGGGGCCTCGTAGGCGCCTGGGAAGATTGGAAGGAGCAGTCAAGGAAGAGAGAACGAAGCGACCATGGCCTTAACTTAGGTACCGTACCGGTATTTGTCTGGGGGAGAAGTGGGAAACCACGGAAAACCACTTCGAGGATGGCTGAGGAGGGAATCGAACCTCCCTCTACTCAGTTGACTTCCCGAGGCTGAGTGGACCATCTTCCAGCGCTCGTGCTACTTTTCAAATTTCATGGCAGAGCTGGAAATCGAACCCGAGCCTACGGGGGTGGCAGCTAATCACACTAACCACTACACTACACAGGCGGACAATATCGATGTTAATGGTATTATTTTGCTTGTCTAATTTGTTCTATACAGTAAGAAGAAACAGTGATAACAAAGTATTAGTTTTTGTTTTCTGAACTTAAATCTTACTCAGACATCTTTTCAGAAATATTGTGACTGATTGTAAAGTATTCTTCTAAGTACAAAAATGTGAGGCTGAACAATAAGTTATATAATACTTAGAATAAATGCTATACGGAGTTCCATAAAACAAACTATATTTATTTAATTCCAGCTAATTCTAACTCGATTTCTCACGTTAGAGGTTACTTTTTAAAGGCCAGAAATCAGTAAAGTTTATTTTTAAATAAAATATAGATGTTTGCTTGAAGATGATTCTTTTTGTTATAACATCACTTTAAAATTTACCATTTAGATAAAAGATTGAAAATGGACACATTGTACTTAGTTTAGTCTTCACATAGTTTTTTGTATTTTCACAAAAGTATAGCCAATATGACACACTCCCCTTTAAAAGAAATTCGAGTCACCGGGCGAGTTGGCCGTGCGGTAAGGGGCGCGCTGCTGTGATCTTGCATCCGGGAGACAGTGGGTTCGAACCCCACTGTCGGCAGTCCTGAAGAAGGTTTTCCGTGGTTTTTCATTTTCACATTAGGCAAATGCTGGGGATGTACCTTCAATCAATCAATATCAATCAATCAATACTGATCTGCATTTGGGGCAGATTCCCTATCTGTTATTTTCCTAGCCTTTTCTGAAATGATTTCAATGACATTGGAAATTTATGGAACATCTCCCTTGGTAAGTTATTCCAATCCCTAACTCCCCTTCCTATAAATGAATGTTTCTCCCAATTTGTCCTCTTTAATTCCAACATTACCGTCATATTGTGATCTTTCCTAATTTTAAAGACGCCACTCAAACTTATTCGTCTACTAATGTCATTCCACGCCATTTCTCCGCTGACAGCTCGAAACATACCACTTAGTTGAGCAGCTAATCTTCTTTCTTCCAATTATTCTTCCCAGCCCAAACTTTGCAACATTTTTGTAACGCTACTCTTTTGTCGGAAATCACTCAGAACAAATCGAGTTGCTTTTCTTTGGATTTTTTCCAATTCTTGAATCCTGGTGAGGGTTCCATCCACAGGAACCATACTCTAGCCTTAATTAAGGCCACGGCCGCTTCCTTCCGACTCCTAGACTTTTCCTATGCATTCGTCACCATAAGACCTATCTGTGTCGGTGCGACGTAAAGCGAATTGTTAATTGTAAAAAAACTATATTCGAATAGGGATAACTGCTTGTGAATTACCCGGTAGTCTGAGGGGCGGAGAGTTACGTATGGGTGGTTACGTGCAGAAACCCAACATACTACTTCTAAAACACACGGTTTTATTTTATTCCACACAGGCGGACGTCATGTTATTATGATACAGGGGACAGGTCCCGCTGTGACTACGCAATTTGTAATGTTAATGTGTTCTGTGTACGAAGGGGTCTGAGGTTAACAGCAATGGCATTTAACTTCGTCTCATGTCAAGTTCCAGTGCTTGTCCGTTTCAAGCACTCCTCGCCACAGCGTGCCACAATAGGCGAGGAATTTTATTCCCTTCCATCCACAATCTACACAACAAAATGAAAATAATTCGTCAAATTGCTCGTCAAACTAGATTACTAGTTATTCACCATCATCATGTCCGACTCGTTGGCTGAATGGTCAGCGTAGTGGCCTTCCGTTCAGAGGGTCCCGGGTTCGATTCCCGGCCGGGTCGGGCATTTTAACCTTCATTGGTTAATTCCAATGGCCCGGGGGCTGGGTGTTTGTGCTGTCCCCAACATCCCTGCAACTCACACACCACACATAACACTATCCTCCATCACAATAACATGCAGTTACCTACATATGGCAGATGCCGCCCACCCTCATCGGAGGCTCTGCCTTACAAGGGCTGCACTCGGCTAGAAGTAGCCACACGAAATTATTATTATTATTATTATTATTATTATTATTATTATTATTATTATTATTATTATTATTATTATTACCATTATCATCATCATCTGTGGATCAGTGGTAGAGAATCGGCCTCCAGATCCCAAGATAGCGAGTTCAAACCAGGCAGAGGTAGTTGGATTATTGAAGGGCGGGAGAAAGTTACTTCGATACTCATTGTCTTACGATGTCGATATGTGAAAGATCTCTGGTGACACATAATGTGTTCTTTCCTTTTTTCTTTATCCGTTTTCCCTCCAAGATTGGTTTATTCCTTGGACTCAGCGAGGGATACCACGTCTAACACTAAGATCACTGTCCTGGAGCGTGATACTTTGGACACGGGGATACAACTGGGTATAAGGTCAGTACCTTGCCCAGGCGACCTCACCTGCTACGTCTTTTGAGGGGATGAGAATTTGGAAGGGATAGACAAGGAAGAGGGAAGGAAACGGACGTTGCCTTAAATTAGGATCCATCTCAGCATTTGTCTGGAGGAGAAGTGGGAAATCATGGAAGAAAACACTTCGAGGAGGGCTGAGGTTGGAATTGACCCCCCTCCACCTATACTCGACCTCCCAAGGCTGAGTGGACTGCATTCCAGCCCTCGTATTACTTTTCAAATTTCGTGGCAGAGCCAGGAATGGAACACGTGCCTGCTCTGCCGTCTAGTAGGTCTAGAGTAAAACGGAACTTCAAAACTGACATGCGCTCAGCCAGATGGCGTTAAATTATAAATGGTTGCACTCGGTTGCTGAGCTCATACAATTATTATTATTATTATTATTATTATTATTATTATTATTATTATTATTATTATTATTATTATTATTATTATTATTATTATTATTATTATCGTCATCAATTACGGCCTCCATAGCTATATGGCTAGCGTACTGGCCTTTGGCCCAGAGGGGTCTCGGGTTCGATTCCCGCTCGGGTCGCGATATTAATTTTGATTGGTTAATTAAGATGGTTTGGGGGCTGGGCGTGCGCGCGGTCTTCATCACTAGAATTCATCATAGGTAAGGTGCCATCCTCATAGACGCGCAGGTCGCCCATGTGGTGTCAACCCAAAAGATCTGCACCAGGCCTCTTCGGAGGCCACACACCATTATTATTATTATTATTATTATTATTATTATTGTACCGGGCGGTACACCTCTACTCTGTTTATTTAAAAGTTGCGCCAGTTGAAACTCCTCTTCTGGAGGAAGGTTGAACTTTATCTATTCTATTAATTCTCTACTTTCTCAGAAGATGTCACCACGTGGAAAATTTTGAGTTTTTGAACTGTGTCACTTTTGATGTGTTTTTGTTTCGCTTGAAGTAAGAAGTGGGAACTTTCTCTTCTAGAGGACACTACTGAAGAATTACAATAGTGCAACCTAGTGCGAAATCAAAGAACTATTTTGTTGGAGAAATTTTTATTTCAAAAGTTTGTTTCCTGTTAAATTTCTTTCTGTTATTGTTTAAGTTGGCTGTATACCCCTCCTTTTCCCCTTAGTTTGGATCTAGCCAATCCCGAATTTCTTTAATTAATTTTCCACCAATAATGTGTTTCTTTTTCCTCTATGTAGGGGTTTCTTTTCCCGAACCAATAAAGATTTTGTGGGAGGGTGTTTTATTTCCCCTAACGCCTAGAATCTTCCGCGAGAGGATATAAACTGCTGATTTTGGGGTCTCCGGGCCACTTCTGTTCCATCTTTCAGTGTATTAAGTACATAGCAGGAGGCGGGAAGCGCCTCTTTCCTCGGCAGCGATCTACTACCAGGTAATGGCCTATTAATATCTTCTTTTCTTGCTAGGTCGGCAGTTTAACTCTCGCGGCGGGTTCGAAGCGTTTTCCATCATGTAACCTTTTCCTAAAATGTAACTACTCTTTTCTTCTTTTTCTTGTAAAGTTACATATTGGGATAGAGAGTGCTAACCCTCTCGAGCTCCCACTCACATTTGTTTTGAGGTGAACTTATTTTCTCAAACTTTTCTTCGTTTATGTAATGTAAAGTGTTCTTCTTTAAGTCACCTCTGTAGTATGGGATTAGCCCTTGCGTTAGTGGCCCAGAGCCAGATTAGGTTTTAAAAGCAAAGTGTATTAGGAGTGCAAGTTCGCCTCCTCTCAAGTTGTATTTTAGAGGTCATGTATTAATCTTTTCTCACCTAATAGACCTCAGTAGGTTGGGTATTTTACCCCTGTGTATATGTCCTTTGAGGACAACTTGAAAGTTGAGTTTGGTGTGGCCGGGGAGAGGCTTAACTTTAAGAGCGAGTGGCTCTTTTCTAAAACTGAGAGTTGTATGCCTCGAGGAGGCTTTGCTGTGTAATTTGGAGCAAGGGCTCCAGGGTTTGAGTGGGGTCTTCTGCCCCTTTTGTTAAAATTGGTATATCGTAAAGTTGAGCTAGTTGCTCAAGAATTGTGTTTTCAGGGCTCGAAGCCCAAATTCTTTAATCCCTGTAATTGTACATTTCAAGTTGTATTTCGGCTACTAAGTACCTGTTCTATTTGTTGTTACCTAATTTTGAAAAGAAAATATAACCTTGTTAAATTTTAAAATTTAATTTCTCTTTAGTAGCTTGAGACCTATTCACCACCTAGCACCTTCTTTCATGCTTAACTACCACAAAAACGCGGTAACAAGTGGTAGCAGAGCGTGGTTGAATGGGTCTCAATTTAGCCCCTTTTGACGGCTAAACATTGCTTTGATTCGAACTCTAACAATTTTCTCAGTTGCTGGAATTTTTTGAGTTTTTCAAAATTGTTCTGTCATCATGCCCGGCCCTCGCGATGTTCTCCTCCTTAACTACTTGCGCAAAGAGGAGTTGATATATGAGTTAACTATCAGAAACGTTCAATCTGGAGGCACGGTTGCAATAGACACTAACAAGCTTAGAGAGTCCCTTGATTTGCCCATTTCCATCCCCAATTTGGGAGAGAAAGAAATTGACGACTCTCTTTCCACGATTGTCGAGAATATTACTGGGCTAGCATCGGTAGTCAGCTTTTTTGATGAAAACGATCCATCTCCTAATCAAATTAAGCGTGTGCAAGGCAGGCTGTATCACTTTGCAAATAGAGTTAATGATCTATTGTCTCTAAAGGTGAATGACGTTCAGAGGAAGCAAGCTAATACGCTCCTTGAAACTATTTCTGAATTGTCTAATAAGGTCACTCAATTGCTAACCGGCGAAGCTCCTCCCAAAACTGATCAACCCGCCACGGTGAATGTAGGTAACGAGGAAGAGCCTCCTCAGGGAGAAGTCAATAGGATAACCGTTGCTGCTCAAACTATCTCTGCCCCATCGAACAACGAATCTGAACGCCGTGCGTCATTGAGTAACATCCGCTCTGAATTAACTTCCTTGCCCTTGAAACCTTTAACGACTATGACACCTGGGTTTAGCAGCTTGCCTCATCCATTGGCAATGTTGCTTAGAGGTATCTCTAAGTTTTCCGTCAACACCACCAGTGACGTAATTTCATTTTTAAGATTTCTAGTGGAATTTCAGGATCATGCCCTTGTGTTTTCTCTTTCCCCATGTCAAATTTTGCAAATTATCTATCCTTATGCTATTGGTGTTCTATCTGACAAAATAGTTAGAGCCATTGCCGAGCAATCTTCTATTGAGGATTTCCACGCCCATTTGCTAGCTAACTTCATCCCGGCTAGGGCCAGGTCCTCCCTTATTCAGAAATACTATTATCGGGTACAGCGCTTGGATGAAAACCTGGCAGACTTCATCCAAGATATTAAGTTTTATACTAGGGTGTTTGCTCTCCACTTCCCTGAGGATCAGATCGTGCAAGCTATTGTTGAAGGGATTTCACCACCCTACAGGTCATATTTGTGTTTCGCGGCGTGCCCGCAAACCTTCTCTGAACTGGAAGCATTAGCCGTCTCTGCGGAAGGAGTTAGGTATGCCGATTCCTTGCGTGTGGCGAAAGAACCCCCGCCTTCCTTTAGTAACACTCGGCCTCCACCTCGCCGACCAGTCAATCCCCGTAAATGTTATGCTTGTGGGTCGCCTGACCATCTGCGGAATAAGTGTCCTCTGATCAAGTCAAGTGGGACAAGGAATGGAGTAGGGTCATCACAAGGCTGTTTTAAGTGTGGGGCCTTCTCACATATCGCCAAGAATTGCCCAAACTCAAATAGCACCCCCTCCTGCTCAACTTCTGGTGCAAATTCCAGCTATTCCAATAATAAAAAGTGACTAGTGGCGTCGGCTGAGCCGACTAATCCATCTTCCCGAGACTTAGCCCCTAGTAAACAGGTTGTAAATGCAGAGAACGACCAGCCTTCAAATTCATCTTTTGAATGCCCTAAAGAGTGTCTTAGGATTGCGGCGGATACCCCCGCACCTGTTCCTTTTCTTAAGATTGAGTTAAATAACGAGCCTATAACAGCTCTCTTAGATTCAGGCAGTGTTTGTTCCATTATTTCGGCTGATTGGTATTCTAAATTGAAATCTGTTTGTAAACTCCCTGACTATGTCTCTTCTCCTGTTCAATATGTTTCGGCTAATTCATCTCCATTAGAAATTCTAGGTTCCATACATGTCAAAATTCGGGTTTTTAAGTTTACATGGAAGATCAAATTGTTTGTGGCCAAGCGTTTGTCTTGCCCCATCATATTGGGAGCGGACTTCATTTCTCACACTGGTCTTGTGCTCGATCTCCAGAGTAGGTCGTGCATATTCAAATTTGCGTCCAATTGTAGAATTCCCTTGTTAAAGTGTAATTCTGTATCAGGTTCATCTATTTCGCCTACCCAGGATGAGATGTTGTTAGACCTTAGACATCTACCTGAGGAGCAGGCTGATAGTATTCGGAAACTGTGTCAGTCGTTTCCCGAGGTGTTCTCTGATACTCTTGGTGTTACTGACCTTATTGAATACAAAATTGAGGGCACGGATTCAATTCCTGTCCGTTTTCCACCGTATAGGCTATCTCCACCTAAAATGAAGGCTCTGAAAGAAATCATCGATCAGATGTTGAAGGATGGTATTATTAGGCCCTCTAAGTCAGCGTATTCTTCGCCTATTTTTCTAGTCCCGAAACCCCAAGGAGGCTTCAGGCCTGTCATTGATTACAGGGCTCTCAATCGGAAGGTGGTGTTGCAATCTGTGCCCCTTCCCGACCTTCATTCTTGCTTTTCATGGTTTCGTAAGGCCAAGTTCTTCACCATCTTGGACTTGAATCAGGCCTATAATCAAATTCCCCTTGCCGAAGAGTCTAAACATCTTACAGCGTTTGCCACGGACTGGAATTTATATGAATACAACCGCGTGCCTTTCGGGCTCCCCACGGGGGCAGCTGTGCTCACTAGGCTACTAGATAGGGTCTTTTCCGACATCAAATTTGAGTACTTATATCACTACTTGGATGATGTCGTCGTATTTTCCGAAACCTTTGAAGAACATCTAGATCATTTGCGAGAAGTTCTCAATCGCCTTCGTAAGGCTGGGTTAACTGTTAAGTTGTCCAAGGTTGCCTTTGCTAAGCCCTCTATGTCATTCCTAGGGCATATTGTGTCACCTGATGGTGTAGCAGTCGATCATTCTAGAACACAGGCCATCCGTGATTTTAAACCTCCTAAGGACATCAAAGGTATCGCTAGATTCATTGGTATGGTGAATTTCTTCAGGAAGTTTATTCCTAACTTCGCTAATAGAGCGGCGCCCTTAAACCTTCTTCGTAGGAAAGGCATCAAATTCGAGTGGGGACCTTCTCAACAAGCCGCTTTCGAAGATCTTAAATTAGCTCTCTGTAATGCCCCTGTACTTGCTATGCCTGATTTCTCGAAGAAATTCATCGTCCAAACGGACGCGTCGTCGTCAGCTGTAGCTGCAGTCCTTCTTCAAGAGACTGAACTAGGGAGGCGTCCCATCGCCTATGCATCTAGGACTCTATCGGTTCAAGAAGCCAAGTATTCCATCTATGAGCTTGAAGGTTTGGCAGTCTTATTCGCCTTAGAAAAGTTCCGTCTCTATCTGGAACACGTCAAATTCGATCTGGAGACAGATAATCAAGCCTTAAGCTGGGTCTTAGGTAGGCCGCGTCGTACTGGTCGTATAGCCCGTTGGGCCATCCGTATTTCTGCCTTCCAATTTGATGTACGACATATCAGAGGTACCGAAAATGTTGTTGCTGATGGACTCAGCCGTATGTTTCATAACGACGTCGAGACCCACGAACCGGTCGATAGTTCATCACCTTCCGAGTCCATACTATCTGGTGTTAATGCCATCTTAACAGGTGCTCCCATGCTTTTTAGGGATATTGAGAAATACCAACGTGAAGATCCGACGCTGGCTCCTATAATGGAAACCCTTTCTTCTGGGGAACATGTTGTCCCTTATGTTCTGAGGAATGGTGTTCTATGTTGCCCTTCGAGGCATGATAAGTTGATGAAAGTTGTTGTTCCAGCGGTTCTTGTACCTATGATCTTCAAATACTATCATGAGACCCCATTGGGGGGGCATCTTGGAATCTTTAAAACTCGTGAAAAGATTCGTGAAATGTTCATATGGAAAGGTATGGACGGTGAAATTCGAGAACTTGTAAAAGCTTGTAAATCTTGTTTGATCAGTAAACCCACCATGTCCACTAAAGTAGGCCTTTTGTCTTCTCATCAAGCGTCGCGCCCCATGGAACGCCTGTATATCGATTATGTGGGACCCTTCCCCCAGTCAAAGGGTAATGCCAACAAGTTCATCTTTGTGTGTGTAGATGGTTTTACAAGATTTTCCTGGTTATTTCCGACTAAGCTGGCTACCGCTCAGTCCACCATTACTTGCCTAAATTCTATTTTTGCTTCTTTTGGTCCGTGCCAATACATTGTATCTGATAATGCTAAAGCTTTTACATCAAATCTGTTTCGTAAATTCTGTTTTGACTTGTCCATCTCTCATGTAACTACATCTGCTTATTACCCTCAACCATCTCTGGCTGAACGGGTTAACCGCAATCTCAGGTCCGCACTTATTGCCTATCATCATGAAGATCATTCTAGGTGGGACACGTCCCTGCATTGGTTAGCTTTTGCTTTGAATTCGGCGGTTCATGAATCTCACAAATTTACTCCAGCTTCTTTGATGTTTAAGTTCGTTCCCAACACGCCGCTCTCTAACCTCTGGTCTCTGAATGACATTCTGCCCGAGACAATAGATCCGGACAACATTAAAGATCTTTGGAAGAAGGCTAAAGCTAATCTTAAAGTGTCTCATGAAAAGGTTAGGGAAAGGTATGATCGTGGACGGAGACCCACCACTTTGAAGGTAGGTGACCAGGTTATGGTCAAAAATTTTGTTCCCGCGGGCAAGCTTGCCCCCAGATTTCATGGGCCTTGTATCATTCTCGATTTTCTTACGCCGGTTACCTTATTGCTAAGTAATCCAGCCACCGAGAGGATATTTAGAGTTCACCTGTCCCAGGTGAAACCGGTGTAATTTCTGTGTTAACTTGCTCCATATTATTTTGAAAGGATATGAAGGTTATATTTTTTTTGAGTTTCACTTTTAAGGCATTCTGCCCCTTCTGTAATATTTTGGTTTTAGATGTAAGCCTTATGTAAAACCTGCCCCGACCCGTTAAACTGCCATCCTGTTCTTGCCACGGCCATTACCACGCTCCCGTCTCCTGCTCCACTCTACACAGTGGCTTAATGAATACCATGAATATCTGCACGCCGCTGGCCCCTCACTCTCTCTACAAGCCTGTACCCTCAAAGAAAATAATTGTCCAACACAATTCTGCCGCCTAGCTTTAATGTTTCAGCGCCCCCGCAGCCGCGCAGCGCCGTGCAGCGACTGGGGAGGGGGATGGGCCCCCTCCTCTCCAGCGAGGACGACATGTGCACGGCGAGCCGGAGCTCACCTCCCGGCCAAGGCTGATGTGCGGCGCACGACCTGCTACATGCCCGCAGCCTGTATCTGTTCACCGCGGGCGCGGCGTACTTCAGCACCTCTGCTCCCCTCATAGTGCGGGCGAGCGGTATCTCAGGGTACTTGAGGGGTCCGAGCGGCCTCCGTTGGACGCAAGCTGCAACGGCCGGTCGGGCCATCCGACTCAATCTACATCAACTACATGGACAGTCACCATAAGCAATAATTACATTTGGGAATTTAACAACAATATTTGGTGGACATTGCAAAATTTTTCTTCACCTTTAAGTATTAAAAGTTTATCTTCGGAAATACAAATTCTACAAACATAAAAACTTTACTGCACCGGCAACAACAAAATTTTGAAATTGCAACCAACCAAATTACTAAAATCTTATAAATGCTTCCGCAATTAATCTTAATATCAACATCAAAACTTGGACCTTATTTTGGAAACAAAGCTTATGTTCTTCTGTGTTACCCCTTGGAGGAACTTTTGGGGGGGGAGGTCTGTACCGGGCGGTACACCTCTACTCTGTTTATTTAAAAGTTGCGCCAGTTGAAACTCCTCTTCTGGAGGAAGGTTGAACTTTATCTATTCTATTAATTCTCTACTTTCTCAGAAGATGTCACCACGTGGAAAATTTTGAGTTTTTGAACTGTGTCACTTTTGATGTGTTTTTGTTTCGCTTGAAGTAAGAAGTGGGAACTTTCTCTTCTAGAGGACACTACTGAAGAATTACAATAGTGCAACCTAGTGCGAAATCAAAGAACTATTTTGTTGGAGAAATTTTTATTTCAAAAGTTTGTTTCTTGTTAAATTTCTTTCTGTTATTGTTTAAGTTGGCTGTATACCCCTCCTTTTCCCCTTAGTTTGGATCTAGCCAATCCCGAATTTCTTTAATTAATTTTCCACCAATAATGTGTTTCTTTTTCCTCTATGTAGGGGTTTCTTTTCCCGAACCAATAAAGATTTTGTGGGAGGGTGTTTTATTTCCCCTAACGCCTAGAATCTTCCGCGAGAGGATATAAACTGCTGATTTTGGGGTCTCCGGGCCACTTCTGTTCCATCTTTCAGTGTATTAAGTACATAGCAGGAGGCGGGAAGCGCCTCTTTCCTCGGCAGCGATCTACTACCAGGTAATGGCCTATTAATATCTTCTTTTCTTGCTAGGTCGGCAGTTTAACTCTCGCGGCGGGTTCGAAGCGTTTTCCATCATGTAACCTTTTCCTAAAATGTAACTACTCTTTTCTTCTTTTTCTTGTAAAGTTACATATTGGGATAGAGAGTGCTAACCCTCTCGAGCTCCCACTCACATTTGTTTTGAGGTGAACTTATTTTCTCAAACTTTTCTTCGTTTATGTAATGTAAAGTGTTCTTCTTTAAGTCACCTCTGTAGTATTGGATTAGCCCTTGCGTTAGTGGCCCAGAGCCAGATTAGGTTTTAAAAGCAAAGTGTATTAGGAGTGCAAGTTCGCCTCCTCTCAAGTTGTATTTTAGAGGTCATGTATTAATCTTTTCTCACCTAATAGACCTCAGTAGGTTGGGTATTTTACCCCTGTGTATATGTCCTTTGAGGACAACTTGAAAGTTGAGTTTGGTGTGGCCGGGGAGAGGCTTAACTTTAAGAGCGAGTGGCTCTTTTCTAAAACTGAGAGTTGTATGCCTCGAGGAGGCTTTGCTGTGTAATTTGGAGCAAGGGCTCCAGGGTTTGAGTGGGGTCTTCTGCCCCTTTTGTTAAAATTGGTATATCGTAAAGTTGAGCTAGTTGCTCAAGAATTGTGTTTTCAGGGCTCGAAGCCCAAATTCTTTAATCCCTGTAATTGTACATTTCAAGTTGTATTTCGGCTACTAAGTACCTGTTCTATTTGTTGTTACCTAATTTTGAAAAGAAAATATAACCTTGTTAAATTTTAAAATTTAATTTCTCTTTAGTAGCTTGAGACCTATTCACCACCTAGCACCTTCTTTCATGCTTAACTACCACAAAAACGCGGTAACAATTATTATTATTATTATGATTATTATTAATTTCCCTCGTCCTCTCTAAAGAACCAGAGTGCCATTTGGTCCTTGTTTCAGTGGCGGTGAAATCCTGACATTCACCTCCCCGCGGTAGAGAGGGAGCAACGACTGCATATAAAAATAATATTTTATATGCAGGCGGCTAACGAATGAAGGGCCCGATTATCTCCCGGTATAAGGAGATCCCCTATACCAAGTGTCAACAGTCTCTTTGAGAGGGGATGAGCGGGTATGGGTAAGGGCACTCTATTGTCCTGGGGACAAGAAATTGTTCCCAAAGGCGGAGGAACCGGTTTGGTCAACGGCATTAGGATGCAGAAGGCAACGGGAAACCACTGCATTAAAGATCCTGAGAGATATTCTAATAAATCCACATGCAACGTCAAGATCGGAGCTGGTCGTGTGGATCGTCTACCTCCGTTTGGAGAAGACGACTTAAGAAGAATTTCCCTCGTGCAGCTCCCGCCGGGTTAGAATTTATGGCACCTTTCCACCCTCATCTGTCCAGCCACCATTCTTCCGAGACTGGTTGAAAGGTACCATTTTCATTTTAGGCTGTTATCACAATGGGGTCGCCACTTCCAAAGGCATTGTAGAGCTACTGGCAGCAGATTATTTTTTTACAAATTGCTTTAATTCGCACCGACACAGATACGTCTTCGGGATACGAGAGGGAAGGAAGTGACTGTTTCCTTAAATGAGGCACAGGTCGAGGATTTGCCTGGTGTGAAAATTGGAAACCAAGGAAAATCATCTTCAGGACTGCCGACAGTGGGGTACAAACCCACTAGCTCCTGAATACAACTTGACAGCTACGCGACTCAAACCACTCAGCCACTCACTCGATATGCTAGTAGGTGGTCAAGCCGCTCCAAACATGGAGTAGGGGCGCTTTTTGCAGCCACCACTAACTTGGGGTCAGACGTTGCTTGATGGGTTCCAGTGTCATTTCCTACAATAAGGATGTCATCACCCCCATATAAATAAACTCACCCGACCGACGCCATTGATCCCATTAGAGGAAGTATTATGTTTAACTACCGCTCGACACTCGGCTTTGAGATGCAGGCACAGCGCGGTACTAACAGGTGGCTATTATCAGTTAGGTGCAGCCCTTGTAAAGCAGACACTCCGATGAGGGTGAGCAGCATCTACAGGGGTCTAAGAAACAACGCGTGTGTGTGTGTGTGTGTGTGTGTGTGAAGTAGAGAATAGTGTTGTATATGGCATGTAATTTTCAGGAATGTTAGATACAGCACAAATACAAGTTCCGGAGCCAAAGAAATTAATTTATGATTGAAATCCCTCAACCCAGTGGGGTATAGAAACCGAGCCGCAGAGTACCCAAGGTGATGGCTCTAACCACTCAGGTTTCCTGCCTAGCCGAGTCGATAAAGACACGCTCAGTCCGATTGAGTTGGTCGTCCGGTTAGGGTCGCGTAGTTGGGAACTTGCATTCTCGAAATAGTCGGTTCGAACTTCATTGTCAGCAGCCCTGAAAATGTTTTGTCTAGTTTTCCATTCGCACATCAGGAAAATACTGGAGCTGTACCTCATTTAGGACCCTGCTTCCTTCCCACTTCTAGTCGTTTCCTATCCCATAGTCGCCATAAGACCTATCTGCTTCAGTGCGTCGTAAAGGAGATTGTATATAATATCCACAGCTCTGGCCCTTCAGGCAAGGAACTCAATACTGAAAACATCCTAGGGATTTCAGCTACGAAATTTAGATAAATGAAAATAATGTATCATAATATATTCTTTATTTATTTCTAAAAATTACAATCTTTTTCTTAATCATCGTCATCCAGTCGATTAGATTAGCAATTTGCACTTTTCTACCACTACAATGCATTGTTTCACTTAAACACCACTACGAGCGAGCGCTATGAGTCAATGCATTGTTTCACTTAAACACCACTACGAGCGCTAATGTGAGTCGAGGCATTGTTTCACTTAAACACCACTACGAGCGCTAATGTGAGTCAATGCATTGTTTCACTTGAACACCACTACGAGCGCTAATGTAAGTCAATGCATTGTTTCGCTTAAACACCACTACGAGCGCTAATGTGAGTCAATGAATTGTTTCACTTAAACACCACTACGAGCGCTAATGTGAGTCAATGCAGATTTTCACTTAAGCCTTTATAACTATATTCGGCGTGGACATTTTTCAAACCTCAAAACACGCCTGAGGGTATTGAACCAAGGCTAGGATTTGAATCTAAAAGAAAACGAGAAAAGGAACAAGCGACTTTAGATAGTGTTTCCGCAACTGCATACAGGCCGGAAGTGATTTTTCGAAATTTTCTGTTTTAATCATGATAGAACTAACCGAGACTCGCAATTTGATACCTTTCCGAACCTTTCAGCCCTTCAATGTTTGGCACAATTGAGGAAATTACTTATTTTACGTTTTTCGTAGTACAGTATGGGATTCCATACCTTGCGTGCTAACCAATGTTTTCAATATTTAGAACAAGATTCATCCCGGAAGGATGTAGGTTTGATGCTCCTTCAAGAAGTAAAGACATTTACGAAGGAAAGTTCCACTTTTGATCAGCTCATGGACTCTTCCAGTATGCAGCAGACATGCGTATCAGATTTAGCTGTGAGCTTCAATTTGGGAGACAGTGGCAGGCCTGAACATGATTTTCTGTGGTTTTCCATTTTCAAATTAGGCAAATTCTGGGACTACGCCTTACTTATTCCTTCCTTGCTAGTCCTAGCGTATGATTACCACAAGATCCCTCTGTGCCGGTGCGACTTAAAATAAATAGTAAAAAAAATGTATCAGATTAATTCCCGGCAACAAAGGTGACCAGACAAAGAAGCATATTCTACTGAGAGCCTCGGTAACGAATAAAGAGTAGTGTTAGTCCTTACTTTTCACTCCTTCATGGGCCTTCATGGCATGTAAGAATATGGGTTTACTTTGTCCCTTATTGGGGACACAAGGAAGAGAATAAGAAAAATACCCTTCTGCGCTGAATTTGACGGATTTATCAGGGCTCAGTTCAGTAGTATTTGAAGGCACTCCAATATGCCAATGGCGTGTCGGCAAAATTAGTTAGTTTAACGTAAATTCATTAGCATACTATTAACACGAAGAGACGTGGTAGCTGAGTGGCACAGTTACCAGTTTTTCATGAAAGAAGCCACGGTTCGAAATGAGGAGTCTCTTCCCTGCGATTTGAATTTCCTTGTAAAATTGGAAGTCCCATGGCTGAGATTGCGATATCATCAGTCAGGTAAAAGAATAGCTAGCTAATAATAATATATATTTTCGTTTACGGCCGTTAGAGACCACGTTGGGTAACAGTTACATGTTTCTGGAAGCCTTCTTCACAGCCCAAAACTTCAGCATCCTCTCTCTGGCAGCCTGTCTTCTTTTTTCCCTCCACCCACGGTTATGTTTTGGTTCGTCATGGAATCCCTGAAATCTGTCGATCACTGACCTAAACTTTGTTCGGTTTGAGATGTCTTCTGAATTTAGTCCCACCTGTCTGAGATCCTTTCTTACCTCCCTGAACCATTTGTCCGACACTTTAGGTCTGCTGTCTAGTATTGTGAAAATATTTTTCGTTGGTCTCTTCTCATCCATTCTAAATAAATGCCCATAGAATTTAAGTCTCCGTTTTCTCACGGACTCAGATAGCCTTTCATTGTTACGGTAAAGTTCCTCCCTTCCTCGCAACCTATACTGTCCATCCACGAGCTTTGGACCCATTATTTTGCGAAGGATCTTTCTTTCGAATTTCTTAGCTTAATAATAATAATGTCCGCCTCTGTGGTGTAGTGGTTAGCGTGATTAGCTGCCACCCCCGGAGGTCCGGGTTCGATTCCCGGCTCTGCCACGAAATTTGAAAAGTGGTACGAGGGCTGGGACGGGGTCCACTCAGCCTCGTGAGGTCAACTGAGTAGAGGTGGGTTCGATTCCCACCTCAGCCATCCTGGAAGTGGTTTTCCGTGGTTTCCCACTTCTCCTCCAGGCGAATGCCGGGATGGTACCTAACTTAAGGCCACGGCCGCTTCCTTCCCTCCTCCTTGCCTATCCCTTCCAATCGTCCCATCCCTCCACAAGGCCCCTGCTCAGCTTAGCAGGTGAGGCCGCCTGGGCGAGGTACTGGTCATTCTCTCCAGTTGTATCCCCCGACCAAAAGTCTGAAGCTCCAGGACACTGCCCTTGAGGCGGTAGAGGTGGGATCCCTCGCCGAGTCCGAGGGAACAGCCGAACCTGGAGGGTAAACAGATGAATAATAATAATAATAATAATAATAATAATAATAATAATAATAATAATAATAATAATAATAATAATAATAATTTTACAACTTGTTTTACGTCGCACCGACAGAAATAGGTCATGTGGTGACGATGGGATAGGAAAGGGCTAGGATTGGGAAGGAAGCTGCCATGGCCTTAATTGAGGTGCAGCCCCAGCTTTTGCCTGGTGTGAAAATGAGATACCACGGAAAACCATCTTTAGGGCTGCCGACAGTGGGGTTCGAACCCACTATCTCCCGAATACTGGATACTGGTCGCACTTAAGCGACTGCAGCTATCGAGCTCGGTAATAATAATAATAATAATAATAATAATAATAATAATAATAATAATAATAATAATAATAATAATAATAAAATGGCGTATGGCTTTTAGTGCCGGGAGTGTCCGAGGACAAGTTCGGCTCGCCAGATGCAGGTCTTCTGATTTGACACCCGCAGGTGACCTGCGGGTCGTGATGAGGATGAAATGATGACGAAGACGACACATACACCCAGCCCCCGTGCCAGCGAAATTAGCCAACTAAGGTTAAAATTCCCCACTCTGCCGGGAATCGAACCCCGGGACCCCTGTGGCCAAAGGCCAGCACACTAACCATTTAACCACGGAGCCGGACATAATAATAATAATAATAATAATAATAATAATAATAATAATAATAATAATAATAATAATAATAATAATAATAATAATAATAATAATAATATAATTATTTAATTATTAATTATTAATTAATTATTAATTATTAATTTAATTATTAATTATTTAATTAAATTATTATTATTATTATTATTATTATTATTATTATTATTATTATTATTATTATTATTATTTAGCATTTCTCAGAGGGCTCTTACTTTTCTAATATTGATTAATGTCCACAGACCACCTAAGTGATTTTCGTATTGTTCTCACTAATCTTTGTCAGGTTCCTCAATATCTTCTTCCCTGTCTGATCTTCCTTGATCTACACTTGTTTTCTTCCGAACTCGTCGCTATAAGTTTTGCATAGCCTATGTTGTCTAATATTTTCAAACCCTTCGTGGTCCTCTGGTCTGTTTGGCTGCATCTTAATTCTTCCAAAAGTCAAACATTTTCATTTTTTCTGCTCTGATCAGAGTTAAAAGGAATAGATGATGATAATTTTACGTTCAACTTATTACTGTAATTTCACCTCTTTAAAAGACCAGACCGAGCTCGATAGCTGCAGTCGCTTACTGTAAGTGCGGCCAGTATCCAGTATTCGGGAGATAGTAGGATCGAGCCCCACTGTCGGCAGCCCTGAGAATGGTTTTCCGTGGTTTCCCATTTTCACACCAGGCAAATGCTGGGGCTGTACCTTCATTAAGGCCACGGGCGCCTCCTTCCCCTCCTAGCCCTTTCCTCTCCCATCGTCGCCATAAAACCTATCTGTGTCGATGCGACGAAAAGCAAAAAAAAAAAAAAAAAAAAAAAAAAAAAAAAAGACCAGAAATTTTGTCACCACCTCCTGGTAAATCTACCTACGTGATACTGGCTTATATGAGCACCTTCAAATACCATCAGAATGACCTAGTATCGAATTGTGGTTTCAGAAAGCCGGTGTTCTATCTTCTGCCTTATGTCATTCACTTTTCTGGTTCTTTTCCTTTTTATTTGTCCGTCGCCACGGCTTCATCCTTGGAAGGGTAGGGCTTATTACTACTGTGTCTGCAGACTTCTCTCTAGGGAGGGAGGGAGATGCTGTGTATTCTATCACTGTCTGAAATATCCCAAGTGTACGTAACTCTTCCTCGCCCACCTAGTAGCTAGTTATTATACATACATGCCTCCTGACCAAGCAACGTGATCTGCTACAACTTTCACCGGAATGTACTGGTTGACAGTTCGTGACATCACTTGCAGCACCCGCAACTACAGTCTGCTCCTATACAGAATGAACCGAAATTCGCGCACTCGGGCGTCGCAGCGCGACTCCTGTCTCTCACAAAAGTTGAAGAGTGGCAATCTGGAAACACTGTAACCACATGTACGGTAACTACTTCTGACAGCGGGACCGATGATAATAATTAATGTTATTTGCTTTACGTCCCACTAACTACTTTTTAAGGCCTTCGGAGACGCCGAGGTGCCGGAATTTAGTCCCGCAGGAGTTCTTTTACGTGCCAGTAAATCTACCGACACGGGGCTGTCGTATTTGAGCACCTTCAAATACCACCGGACTGAGCCAGGATCGAACCTGCCAAGTTGGGGTTAGAAGGCCAGCGCCTTAACCGTCTGAGCCACTCAGCCCGGCAAGGGACCGATGACCTTCGATGTTAGGCCCCTTTAAACAAGCATCATCATCATCATCATCATCACCTCTGTCAGCACGTATTAATCGTACTGTACAGTTGGTGCAGTGGACAGAGTTTTGGGTTAGCATGCACGAGGTCAAGGGGTCGATCCTGGGTTGAGGCGTATGTTTTTCTTTCTTTCTTTCTCCTCCAGGTTCAGTTTTTCCCTCGGACTCAGCGAGGGATCCCACCTCTATCGCCTCAAAGGCATTGTCCTTGAGCTTTGGACTTTGGGTCGGGAGATATAACTGGGAAGGTGGACCAATACCTCGCCCAGGCGGCCTCGCCTGCTATGCTGAACAGGGGCCTTATGGGGAGGATGAGAAGATTGGATGGGGCAGGCAAGGAGGAGGGAAGAAAGCGGCCGTGGCCTTAAGTTAGGTACCATCCCGGCATTTGCCTGGATAAGAAGTGGGAAACCACGGAAAACCACTTCCAGGATGGATGAGGCGGGAATTGAACCCACCTCTACTCAGTTGACCTCCGGAGGCTGGGTGGACCCCGTTCCAGCCCTCGTACCACTTTTCAAATTTCGCGGCAGAGCCGGGAATCGAACCCGGACCTCCGGGGGTGGCAGCTAATTACGCTAGCCACTACACCACGGAGGCGTGCTATAACTTTGACCGTAATGTACTGGTTGACAGTTCGTGACATCACTGCAGTACCCACAACTACAGTCTGCTCCTATACAGGATGAACCGAAATTGCGCGCACTCGGGCGTCGCAGCGCGACTCCGCACATGCCAGCAATAAAAAATTGTCTCTCACAAAAGTTCGTCCTGCGAGTACATCTGGCAGAGGAAAGACGTTGAAGAGTAGTAATCTGGCAACACTGTAACCACATGTAGGGTAACTACCTCTGCCAGCAGAAGTTACTTATACTGTACAGTTGGTGCAGTGGATATAGTTTTGGGTTAGCATGCAGGAGGTCGAGGGGTCGAACCTGGGTTGAGGCGTATGTTTTTTATTTCGTAAATGTAGTCCAGGTGCTATGGTATCTGGCATCATAATCGTCAACAGCGATTGCAGCGGGTCCTCTAGAAGCCATTTGCACTTTCATACTACGATCGTAGAAATGGACGAACAATCGTTTTCATTGGTCAGTCTTGAAAGACGCCCTTTCCACGCCGTGGGCATGAATTTATTCGCTGTTGCGTGTGGTGGCCTTATGTGATGAATACCATGGATCTGAGTTACCTGCCAGTGGTGCCATACCACGGGTCTGGATTGTCTGTGATTAGTACCACAGTGCGAGGAACACCATCATCTCAGCAAAGAAGGCATTGTGAACTGGATTCACTATTTGTTTTGGATTCATGGTCATTTTTCATCATCAATCGTTTCATATTTTAGTCAATGGATACATTTTGAAGTTTTTATTCTCGTTGCACCTCGGCCCCTAAGGCCCTAGCTGTTAGGCCCCCTCTTTTTTTTTTGGTAGTGGCTTTACGTCGCACCGACACAGATAGGTCTTATGGCGATGATGGGACAGGAGAGGCCTAGGAGTTGGAAGGAAGCGGCCGTGGCCTTAATTAAGGTACAGCCCCAGCATTTGCCTGGTGTGAAAATGGGAAACCACGGAAAACCATTTTCAGGGCTGCCGACAGTGGGATTCGAACCTACTATCTCTCGAATACTGGATACTGGCCGCACTTAAGCGACTGCAGATATCGAGCTCGGTAGGCCCCTTTAAACAACATTATGATGATGATGATGATGATGCTTGTTGTTTAGAGGAACCTAACATCTAGGTCATCGGCTCCTATGGTACGAAATGAGACGAAATGCGAATACAATTTAAAAGTACAAAATTCATCCACTGACCAGAATTCAAAACATGATGATGAGGAATGAATTGATGAATATGAATTTAAAACAATCAGGGGATGAGACGCGCAATGCCTCACATTCCCAGAAACAATATTACTGACCAAGGGACTGCTTCCAAAGCCCAATCCTGAATCGATGACGCTTGTCTAAATGGGCCAATATCTATGTCAACGGTCCCGCATAATGGTACTTATCGCTAGCAAAGGAGAACCATGGTATTTCTCAAGTTGCGGTACTAATCAAAGGTAGCGTAAACTCATGGTGTTAGGCGACCCATGGTGTTCCCCGCGTGATGGTACTAGTCAAAAGTAGTTTCATGGTTCTAAGACAATCATCCCTTGGTCGCCCCTTTTAGTCGCCTCTCACGACAGGCAGGGGATACCGTGGGTGCATTTTTTGTCTGCGTCCCCCACCCACAGAGAGTAGAGAGAGAAAGAAAAGAAGAAATAAGGGATCCCTCACTTCGAAAAATGAAGTTACAGACGAAGAAAGGTAAGGGCCACGAAGGGCGTGAAAATGAAAGACTCCTTAGGCCTCGAATGTTCTAATACCGCCGGGGTCGGAAAAGATCAAGAGTTGACCAAGGGAGGTCGGACAGGATACACGAAAGTGAGGAGCCTGGCACAAGTAAGTGGAAGCAATGCCAAGACTCAGCTAAGGGCCCCGTGTTCGCCAGCCCACACTCCCAAGTTGAGAGCCCCTTGGGCCCCTTTTAGTCACCTCTTACGACAGGCAGGGGATACCGCGGGTGTATTCTACATGTGCGTCTCCCACTAGTAAAAAGTTACTTAAAATGTGATCGTACATTTAATTTGGTTACTTCTACTGACTTAATTCCCGACTGGTGAGATGAACAATGAATCAGTTCAGAAATCCGTATACCTTCGTCTGGTAGTGGAACCCTAGGAAGTAGGCGGACCTCACAATGTTTTCGGAGTTTGTCATGCCCGACAGAAATTGGATACACACGAAAAAGAATGACGTCATGATCATTGGGAGTGGCTTGGAGAACGTGAGTTTAGATCGTTTCAGAACAAGGTACATTACCCTGTTCTTCCCTGAGTGGTCCAAGTACGTGCGCTCACAAGACGTACTGCAGTTCCAGAGAATAACCAAGGCAAGTCCGTTGTGACTTCACAGTAGTAAGGGAAGTGCCGAAGCTAAAGACCACCAGAAGTTCTCTGAAACTTGATTTCGGGAAAGAAAAATTGTATGTTATTAGAAAAGGAGATAGCACTATAGTTTGTAAAATTTGCCTAATATATGAAAGGGCAGTCCTTGGTTGAACGGGCAGCGTACTGACCTTCGGTTCAAACGGTCACGTGTTCGATTCCTGGTTGAGTCGAGGATTTTAACTTCGCATGGTTAATTCCTTCGCCCCCGTGGGAGGGTGCTTCTCCTCGTCTGAACACACGTGTTCTCATCTACAAGAACTATACCACACGGAAACACTTGATAATACATATATAGGGTTGCCATCAGGAAGGGAATCTGACAGTAAAACTGGACCAAAACCACACGAAGTACCACCCCAATAAATTTGGAAATGGGCCAAGAAGAAGAAGAAGGGAAATAATATTAAAATGTAGATAACATTCGATTCCTTAAAAAGACATTGTAGTTGTGACCAACAGTATTCTGTAAGAAAGAAGTCCGCTCCTGGACGAAACAATCCTTACACTGGACTGTTTTCAGACCAACTTTGGTATACGGGAGTGAAAGCTGGGTGAGCTCGAGATATCTTATTCATAAGTTAGAACTAACAGACATGAAAGTAGCGAGAATGATTGCTGGTACAAGCAGGTGGGGACAACGGCAGGAGGGTACTCTTAATGGGGAGATAAAGGCTAAGTTAGGAATGAACTCAGTGGATGAAACTGTACTCATAAACCGGGTTGATGATAGGGTCATGTGAGGCGAATGGAGGGGGATACGTTACCTAGGAGAATAATGGACTTGGCCATGGTGGATAAGAACAGTAGCGGGAGACGAAGACGACGATAGGTAGACTCATTTTATAATGGTTTAAATAAAAGAGGTATAGAACTAAAGGAGGACACAGGGCTAGTTACAATATAGTGTAACATTCTGTGTTGATAATAATAAATACAATCATGAATAAAAATATATAAATAAAATTACTCAAAAACTTAATAAAATTAATAAGCATAATTAACCGAAATGTCCGTAGTATGGGCGCCAGAGTTCACCAGAATGGATCCCTCGAATTTAGATAAGAGCATGATAGACTTCATATCCCAGGGCGTGTACATAATGCTGCGTACTGGTACATCTGCTGCAGGCCTTACCTAACCTCCTGAAAACGACTAATTAGGTAGGAACTGCACCTAGGTTTATCAATAACACTGATTCTAAAATAGCTAACTATATTCTGAACAAATTCCGTGCATGAGCACCTCATCAACATACAACATTATACATATAATACACACATAAAATATTGCTGGAAGACTCCATATTTACAACAACAACAATAATGAAAACCGTGGGAAAACGAAAGTGAGAACTAAGCTACCATTTGTAGATGGTCCGATGAACAATGTACATGTATGAAGATAAATACCCTTCACTGTCTCTATATCAATTCGACTTACCGATTCTCATAATCGGCAGTTATCACATCACACAGATACTGTACCTTGTACTACTGTGTTCACATATTTTAACACTTGTTGTAAAGATATATACACACGTCTGTCGATCCTCAACATATAAATTTATGGAAAGTCTGAGATAGCTTTCACCAACATATACTGCTAGGCCGCCACAAGTGCTACAATACTTAATGCGCAAGCACTCTCCACAATCAGCCACTTTCCACAAACATAACAAGACTACGCTCCACGAACGTTTGAAGTCCAGTCCATTGCTGCCGTGTCACTCCAGTACCGTGTATCAGCACCACTTCTTTCCCGTACAGTGCCTCAGTTGTAGTTGTAGTTATCTTCCTTCTCGTTCCTTTACAATCACCTCTACAGTCACCCTTACAATGTTCCGTACCAAGTCTCCTTACAATGTTCCATACAATGTCTCTTACAATGTCTCCTTACAATGTTCTCATAATGTCCCGGTTGCCGCCGTATCATCAACCTTTATAGACATCAACATCCCCCTCCTCTCAGATGAGACGTCTTGATTGGTGCTTGCCAGCCAATCATGAGTGAACCTCTTGTTAAGACATGCCCTGAACTTCTCCTTTCTCCCAAGAGATAAACAAACACTCGGGAGTTTTACATGAATCACCAAATTTTCCCTGGTACAACAACAAGCTTATCTCATCAGGCTGGGATATATACATGAGTAATGGAATTTCCTGACACAAGTACATCACAACAGACACTGGGGCAGCCATATGACTCATTCAAATTACCAGAGTTATTAAAGCAGTGTTTTCCCACTCATGCAAAACAAATTACTCATACCTACGTATGTGGATATCTTCCAGCTTACCAATATAAATGGCAAAGTATACAAATGAAATAATAATAATAATAATAAAAATAATAATAATAAAAAAATAGAATACTGACAATAATATCTCTAACTTCTACATATAATTCTGGGGTGTGATATATGTACTATCACATAACGCCCCCTCGGTGAATCGATGATATCATATATTATGATTCATCATAAAACAGAACTTCATACATAACATTATAATGGCATAACTGAACACATAATTTACTGTAATAATGATATATACATTGCGTCTACTGCATTGTATTCGCACACACGAAATACAATTTGTCCAAACAATAATAATAATAATAATAATAATAATAATAATAATAATAATAATAATAATAATAATAATAATAATAATAATAATAATAATAATAATAATAATAATAATAATAATATGGCTATATACACACAACTCTGATTGTTTCATATAGCATTGAACACAATCCCTTCTTACTACAGTACACTTAACTCAAAATTGATACTATATACATCCGAGGTGCAGATCCTATCTCTTATATCTGCGAAGGCTATAGATATTAAATGTCCCAAGGACCTTATTTTCAGCGGTTAGGAGCCTATAAGCACACTTGCCTATTCTACTGTCCACAGTATACGGACCCTGATATAAATGAAAAAACTATACATAAACTTAACATTGGCATCGATAGACGAGGAATGCGTACCGCAATAAAATCTAACTACGTCTAGAATACACTCTATCTCACACACAAACATTCATCCCACTCGGTCACACAAGAATTATACAAACTTTCATTCAGAACATTCATAAAAACGAAATCCCTCTTTCTGAAATGCGCGGGAATCTCACTACGTTTACTCTTCCACAAAACCATAATTAATGCAAGCAAACAAATCACATACTTTTTCACACATTCCACCTCGATATCATACAACATGTCATTAAAATAATTCACACAAGTCTCAGACTTAAATAAAACATTACGCACTCGCTTGAAAAGACTTTCTTTCTTCTCACGCACACTTCCATTCTCACTCACGTTCACTCCATTACTGAAATTCTTACCATAATACACTTTGAAATTGCTGTCATTACTACTTAATGACCCAACAATTAATCCATCTTCACCACCTTCCATATCAGCTCCTACTTGCACCACTTTCATGCCAACAACACTGCTACTTTCGACTCTCTTATCAGAAGTTTCATTAATCTCAAAGTCACCATTTTCACACATAATGGACCTAACTTTACTCTCCTCACTTACACTTAAATCAACAAAAACATCCTCATGATGTATACTCCGTGAACACTCTTCACTCATAAAACAACCTTCATCACCTTCACAAAAAACTTCACTTTCAATTTCAGAAACTTCTACAAGATTATCGATCGCAACACCGCTATTACCATCACCACTAGCACAAAGTAAGTCATCCGACACATCTTTCTTACTTTCATCACGCCCCCTATTCTCAAAATCTCCCTGAACACAAAACACATGGTCATACAATAATTCCTCTTTCACATCTACCTCGTAACTTACCTGTTTCATCGCGTGAATAGGAATTTCGGTATCGGACTGCCTATCTGACCCAACTAAGAAGTCCGATTCCGGTTTAAATTACTTGACGTGGACTGTTCACTATTATCATGTCTCGGCACTTGATCTGGCGGTCTTTGATCCGTACGCCCCCTACTTTCTGATTCCCCTTGATTAGGACTTCTGCCAAAATATTCCTGGTGATTAACTCCTTGGTTAGAGTGTCTGTTTCCCCTTCCGTAATTACCACCCTGATTTCCTTGCCTAAAATGACTGGAATTCTGATTATTCCTATCTCCCGCTACCTGATTACCTTGTCTCCCATTATCCCCGTAATTTCTACCTTCACTTTGCCTAGTCCTCCCCTGCCCTTCCAAAGCATCAAACCTCTCTAACAGCTGCTCTAATTCCTTGATCGTAACAATATTCTGCATACATGCAGCTAATCCGACCTTCTCAGGAAAATGTCTCAACATCTGGCGGACTGTATCTCTCTCCGATGCTAGACCTTCAATATTCTGGCTGATCAGAACATGCGCTAAGAAATATTCCGTCATAGACACACCTTCCTGAGGTCTATATTTGCCAAATAGCACGCGATCTCTTTCCCTTCCCTGAATAGCTTCACTCCAAAATTTAGAACTAAATTTCTCCCTAAATTCCTCCAAACTCGAAATACCCTGTCTATAAACTTGAAACCAGGATCTCGCTTCTCCAACAAATGCAATATCCAACATCTCATCAACCATACTCCACTCGATCAAACCATCGTCAAGATTCTTAGAAAACCGTTTCTCCACCGTTTTCAAGAATTCCATCGGATTAAACTGCCGACCATTAAATTTGGGTAATTCAGAGTACTTCGTACAAGATACGTACCTATTACATATGCTGCTACCTACTTGGATTTGACTGATCTCCTGCCTTAACTTTACATGACATGCTTTAATTCCTTCTTCAACTACCATTCTGGCATTTCCTTCTACTGACTTGAGGTCCTCTTTTACCGACTTAAGGTCTTTCTCCAATTTCTCATCCTTCTCATCTATACGCTTCGCTAAAACGTTCTGATTGTATTTAATTCTATCTATTTCTTCAGCTTTATATTCTACTATTTTTATTCTCTTATCACATTCCTTGCTGTTTTCAACAAATTCTTTCCTAACTACATTAAATCGGCATTCGATTTTCTCAGTCAATTCCAAGCGTTGAGATTCTACCTTATTGTTGACTTCCTGAATTTCCCTGCTTTGATGGTCAAACTTCTGGTTCAATTCATCTATTCTACCATTCACTGCACTGCTTAAACTATCAATTTTTCTATACAGTTCAACACTCACTGAATTTAACTCTTTACTTTGATTATCAATCTTACTGGACAGTTCCGTACTAACTGAATTTAATTCACTATTAATACTGTATATTTCATTGCTTAAAAAACTCAATTCACTCTTCAACTCTTTACTCTGACTATCAATCTTACTGGACAGTTCAACACTCACTGAATTTAATTCAACACTCTGATTATCGATTTTACTAGACAGTTCAACCTTCAGCTCTTCATTCTTACTATCAATCTTACTGGACATTTCATTAAATAGCGATTTAATCATACTAAAAGTTAAAGCCTCCCCTTGAACCATTTCCTTAACAACCCCTACATTCTGAGTTTGAGACGGATTACTAGATTCCTCACATATCGTTGCCGATTGATCTTTCTTACTATCAGCCATTTCACTACTCTCACTTAAATTCGATAGACTCAATGTGGTGGAATTCTTTTGACTTCTCTTTTCCTGATTCTTAGTACCAGCAACTTTAACAACCTCTCTACTTCTCAATTTTATAATACTCGACTCGCTACAACATTTCTTCATACTCCAACACACATATCACGTACATACAAAACACTTCACTGACATACTTTGTAGAATTCCATCCACACCTGACAAGTGCACCTACGCTTATAAGCCTAACAGATGTACCAATCATTCAGCCACACGTTGGGAAGCCAATTGTAACATTCTGTGTTGATAATAATAAATACAATCATGAATAAAAATATATAAATAAAATTACTCAAAAACTTAATAAAATTAATAAGCATAATTAACCGAAATGTCCGTAGTATGGGCGCCAGAGTTCACCAGAATGGATCCCTCGAATTTAGATATGAGCATGATAGACTTCATATCCCAGGGCGTGTACATAATGCTGCGTACTGGTACATCTGCTGCAGGCCTTACCTAACCTCCTGAAAACGACTAATTAGGTAGGAACTGCACCTAGGTTTATCAATAACACTGATTCTAAAATAGCTAACTATATTCTGAACAAATTCCGTGCATGAGCACCTCATCAACATACAACATTATACATATAATACACACATAAAATATTGCTGGAAGACTCCATATTTACAACAACAACAATAATGAAAACCGTGGGAAAACGAAAGTGAGAACTAAGCTACCATTTGTAGATGGTCCGATGAACAATGTACATGTATGAAGATAAATACCCTTCACTGTCTCTATATCAATTCGACTTACCGATTCTCATAATCGGCAGTTATCACATCACACAGATACTGTACCTTGTACTACTGTGTTCACATATTTTAACACTTGTTGTAAAGATATATACACACGTCTGTCGATCCTCAACATATAAATTTATGGAAAGTCTGAGATAGCTTTCACCAACATATACTGCTAGGCCGCCACAAGTGCTACAATACTTAATGCGCAAGCACTCTCCACAATCAGCCACTTTCCACAAACATAACTAGACTACGCTCCACGAACGTTTGAAGTCCAGTCCATTGCTGCCGTGTCACTCCAGTACCGTGTATCAGCACCACTTCTTTCCCGTACAGTGCCTCAGTTGTAGTTGTAGTTATCTTCCTTCTCGTTCCTTTACAATCACCTCTACAGTCACTCTTACAATGTTCCATACCAAGTCTCCTTACAATGTTCCATACAATGTCTCTTACAATGTCTCCTTACAATGTTCTCATAATGTCCCGGTTGCCGCCGTATCATCAACCTTTATAGACATCAACATCCCCCTCCTCTCAGATGAGACGTCTTGATTGGTGCTTGCCAGCCAATCATGAGTGAACCTCTTGTTAAGACATGCCCTGAACTTCTCCTTTCTCCCAAGAGATAAACAAACACTCGGGAGTTTTACATGAATCACCAAATTTTCTCTGGTACAACAACAAGCTCATCTCATCAGGCTGGGATATACACATGAGTAATGGAATTTCCTGACACAAGTACATCACAACAGACACTGGGGCAGCCATATGACTCATTCAAATTACCAGAGTTATTAAAGCAGTGTTTTCCCACTCATGCAAAACAAATTACTCATACCTACGTATGTGGATATCTTCCAGCTTACCAATATAAATGGCAAAGTATACAAATGAAATAATAATAATAATAATAATAATAATAATAATAAAAAAATAGAATACTGACAATAATATCTCTAACTTCTACATATAATTCTGGGGTGTGATATATGTACTATCACAATAGGATTGTGGAGGTGGTTAGTAAATTCACAGAGGCTTGGAGATTGAAAGGCATAAGAGTCTATGATGAAGTTGTATATATCTGTGTTGGGCCTATCTATGTGCGCAATAGCAAAAACTCAAGGAAAATACTCGATCGCACCAAGAGAGACTCTGAACATCAAAATTGCGTACCTAATTCAATAAGTATCTGCAATTTTGCTCTGATTGTCTTTAGGTTGGCTCGATGGCATTGTGAGCTCACCAGCCGCTAGATGGCACCGATGTCGACGTCTGCGGTATCCGATCAGTACAGCTTGCACTGTCGCGACGTAAAATTGACCGCGCCACTCTCTGTCTGAGAGTGTACCAGGAGCGGAAATTCATAGACGACTTTCAGCACAGTACAGGGACAATGTTTTGCCACAGCGAAGTATTTACCAGCGAACTGAACAGTTCAGAAGTGTTCACACGAGGTTGAAGGATGAGGAAGGATTCGAGCGTCCATCTGTAGCCGTAACTGATGCCAATATTGAACAAGTGCGTGATATGAACCTGAATAACAGACGAGTGACTGTTCTATGAATTCCCGCTCCTGGTACACCCTCAGACCCCCCAAAAGGGATTGAGGAATGCTGTTCTTCCTTGGTGCAAATCAAATAGAGAGTGGCGCGGCCACCTTTACGCCGCAACAGCGTAAGCTGTACTGATCTGATAACGCTGAAACCTACCATAGACGTAGACAACGGTGCCATCTAGCGGATGGTGAGCACACAATACCATAGAGCCAAACTAAAGGCAATCAGAGCAAAGTTGCAGATACTTATTGACTTGCCCTCGTAGATTGAAAAATTATCGAAATTCGTGAACATTGTCTATGAACTTGATATCGAAAGGCATTGAACCAGATAAGAGGCGCAATACAAAACAATTGGATTTCACTGAATCAAATTCGTAGCTGATTTTATTGTGGGGATTTTGTTGCCTGATCCTGTAGGAAATAAAATGTTTTTGACGACTGAAGTACTAAAAATGTTAACCTTGTTATGATTGAAGACTTGTCTGAAATTCTACGGATCTTTATTTTATGTCCTACTGTACTTGTGTTCTGATTAACCTAGGACGAACCCTGTTGATAAATAACCACGCTCTGCCACCATGTACACAACAATTCCTATTACTGCACAGGCTCCCACTGCTAGTCAACTGAAAACTGTAAAAAATACATACAATAAAAACTCAATACCGAAGACGATGGAAACATAAGAGGCCTATATCCAGCAGTGGATTGAAATAGGCTAGAAAAGAAGAATAAGATTAACATTTATCACCAGCTGCAGTACCCATCATTGATGGGATAATCGTATAGAATGTGCAAGTTACTTACCTCACCAGCTACTTTCCGCCAATATTCAGGCATGCAGTAATCCCATCTATCGGAGATGAGTGGCAGCAGAAGAGACCAATCAGATCGCAACAATGGTCAATATGGGCTTTCGATATTGTAATCATTCACATTTAGCTTTTTCAAACTCTGGGATATTAAGTAGAACATCTAATGTGAAGGTTTCTTCTTTCATGACTCCCTTTTGTCTTGTTCTTCAAGCGATCGTTCGTCTACCGCTTTTTCTCATTGTTAATAACTATTTTCACGTCTTCTCTTGTCGATACGGACTGATGATCAAGCGGTTTTACACCTTAAGGCAATCACGACAAAACCCATCGCCAGTTAACAATATTTCCATGTTAACAATGCTTCGAGTTGATATGAACTAAGTAACAAAAAATTGGCACCTTCCCCTCCTAAACTATAATTTCAACCAGCGTTAATAAAAATTATTTATAACCTAGACTGTAGCATCTTATTCCTAGACTTTACATATCGATTTTCATTCAATTCTGTTCACTCATTTTGTCGTGGTTTGGCGTTAACATGAACTTAGCAGCAACAATCGGGGTTCACGTATATTTTTGTTGTCATAGCCGGTAATATAAAATTTTATAACACATAAGTGGTCCGATATTTAATTCTGTACAACTTTATTTATGTAGTATTTATTGATAGGACGATTAATTACATAGATATTTTACAATTCCATGTTAGGCCTTCCCCTAAACTACCATTTCACTCAACGTGAATAAAATTATTTATAGGTTAGATCGTACAACATTATTCCCAGACTTTATATACCAATTTTAATTAAATTCTCTCCGGCCATTTTCTCGTGATGCGCGAACATACATACATACATACATACATACATACATACATACATACATACATGCAGGTAGACAGAAATGACGGAAAAATAAGAAGTGCATTTCTTTGTTACTGTGGACACGGTCGATACAGAAATGCCATTCTATTTAAATTATGAGCAATGTACAGACAAAATTATTATTTTATATACATATAAGTTATATAGATTCTTCAGTCTTGCTTACTATTAAAATTTTGTTCTCTCCTATTAGCTCTGTTCTCAGATACTAATGTTTTATTTCTTGTACATCAATGTGATGATGACCTTAATACAGTTCGAAACATGTCCTTAGATATAATGTTTAGACAGGCAATTTAATTTAAGTGGTAACATTTTGCTTTATTGAACAGGTGGACAATACACACGTAAATTCTTATGAAGAATTTTCAAATATATGAATATGGAGAATCAGAAGTACCCCGGCCAAATATAGTCGTCTGGTCAGCTCAAATTGAATGATAGAGAACTTTGGCAGCACTATTTCTTTCATACTCGTCTAAATTTGGTTTGGCGGGAGACAGTGAAGTGAAAATCAAACAAACATTTAAATTCTCTGTCCTTTCAAATTGATGCAAAGCCGCGGGAGGTTATGATGGCAATGTTTGATTTCTACGTTAAGAAGAATAAATTGGGTTTTAAAAAAAGGTAGCATTTCATTTATAGGCCAGTGTGAGACCAATGTTTGAGGAACAAACATGTTTCCAACTGCGAGCACGGAGCACCATCAGCACATTTTATCGGCCGTTACAAGGCCCCAGATGGTTGTGGTGATAGCTGCCGTGAACTGTTCCACACTTTGGGCCACTGCCAACACCACACTAACTGTGTCCAGGTGAAATGCTTGCCAAAGGTGTCTATTGATCCTGAACCACGACGTAACGTACTGTTAGTGACGAGTATATACTGTAATGAAAGGGGATTTCGGGACAGTTGCTCGTGTATAAATAATTGGATCAGGGAAATCAAAAGGTCACACATTTTAAGGCGAGAGAGAGGTACATATTCCTCATGTCTTTAATTGAATTGAAATATAGTCAATTTATATATTCATATTTGCGTAAAGGTATTTTGTTCATCAATTAAATACCACCAAACCGAAGTATTTGCATTGTACATTATGATAAATTGAATTAAACATTCATTGAGTTGGTATTAATATTATTATTTACCACAATTATGTACAGAATGTGGAAGTCTAGTGAAAATGGCGAGTCTTATGAACATATAAAATGTTCTCAAGAATATGCTAAACATTATATATTATTTAACATAATTTCCATGGTTTTTCAAAAATATTGCAAAAAATCTATTTTTCACTGCTGATTCCTTCTCTCTATCGAAATGAATGAATGAATGAATGAACGACTTTATTCATTCCTGTGCTCACATACCTCCTTTCACTCTACTAGTCTGTCATTCATTCATTTCTGTGCCTCCACACTTCCTTAAATTCTACCAGTCTCTCATTCACTCATTCCTGTGCTCACATACTTCCTTTCACTCTACCACTCTGTCATTCAATCATTTCTGTGCTCACATACTTCATTTTACTTTAACAGTCTGTCATTCACTAATTTCTGTGCTCACATAACTTCTTTCACTCTCCCAGTCTGTCATTCACTCATTTCTGTGCTCACATACTTCATTTTACTTTAACAGTCTGTCATTCACTCATTTCTGTGCTCACACACTTCATTTTACTTTAACAGTCTGTCATTCACTAATTTCTGTGCTCACATAACTTCTTTCACTCTCCCAGTCTGTCATTCACTCATTTCTGTGCTCACATAGTTCCTTTCACTATCCCGGTCTCTCATTCACTCATTTCTGTACTCGCACACTCCCTTTCACTCTGAAAGTCTGTAACTCACTCATTTCTGTGCTCACATTCTTCCTTTTACTTTAAAAGTCTGTCATTCTCTAATTGCTGTGCTCATATATTTCCCTTCACTCTTCCAGTCTATCATTCACTCATTTCTGTGCTCACATAGTTCCTTTCAGTTTAAGAGTCTGTCATTCACTCATTTCTGTGCTCACATACTTCCTTTCACTCTACAAGTCTGCCATTCACTCATTTCTATGCTCACATACTTTCTTTCACTCTACAAGTCTGCCATTCACTCATTTCTGTGCTAACATACTTTCTTTGACTCTTCCAGTCTGTCATTCACTCATTTCTGTGCTCACGTAGTTCCTTCCACTTTAACAGTCTGTCATTCTCTCATTTCCACACACACACACACACACACACACACACACACACACACACACACACACACACGCACACGCACGCACACACACACACATGCAGCACGTGTTCCTTTAAATTATATTTTTCTTTATTTATAACTGAATTTTTGGAAGAGGCAAATTCTTGACAATTGCTGAGAGCGAGTTCCATAGGTTTGCGAAGTTTTCGGAAATTAATTTCCTTTAAGGATGTAAAAACAACAAAAGTAAATATATTTGACATAGTAAGAGAGAAGGAAGAAGATGCAAACAACTCTACAACATGAGCAAGATAGCCAGATGGGTAGGACTACGAATCGCCCACCGGAAGACAAAGACTCTGAACACTACCGGGGATTGGAAAAAGTAGAAAAGTTTAAGTAGCTAGGCGAATATATAACAGGAAGGAATAGAGGAAGCAAGGGGATACAAAAAAGGGTGGAAAAGATGACGACTACTTACCTTGCGACCAGAGAAGTGCACAATAAAGGAAACATATCAACAGACTCAAACGTCAGATACTACATGGCAACAGTGAAGAACGCCGCACTGTACATTGCCGAGACGATGGTACTATGAAGGCATGGACAGAGAAACTGGAGATAGAAGAGAGAAAAATCTTGGGGAACTGGGACCAAAAGAGTAGGGGAAATATGGGAACGAAGATCAAAGGACGAACTGTACCAAAACATGAGGACGATCTCCGAAGACATAAGACTTAAAAGAGCAAGATTTGCCAGATATGTAATCAGGATGGATATGGAAGACAAGGGGTAGGAAGAACGATAACCAAGTGCAAGGACTGACCTGATATGGGGATCAAGGTGGAAGGGACAGAGAACTGGAGAAATATACACCAACCAGAGCTCAGTGACAGAAGGAAATACGATAGAGAAGCACCAGTGGGGGAGACAAGAGAAGAGTACACTGAAAAAAACCATAGTTGCCCTTCAGGCAAGCGAGTCATTGTTGAAAACATCCTGAAGATATGAACTAATAAAAATAATAATTTCTTGTGGCTACTTCTAGCCGAGTGCAGCCCTTGTAAGGCAGAACCTCCAATGAGGGTGGGCGGCATCTGTCATGTATAGGTAACTGCGTGTTAATGTGGTGGAGGATAGTGTTATGTGTGCTGTGTGAGTTGCAGGGGTGTTGGGGGCAGCACAAACGCCCAGCCCCCAAGCCACTGGAATGAACCAATGAAGGTTGAAATCCCCGACCCGGCCGGGAATCTAGCCTGGGTACCTCTGAACTGAAGGCCAGTACGCTGACCATTCAGCCAATGAGTCGGACAGTATATGAGCTACGAATTTTAGGTAAATGAAGTATAATGAAGTATGAGAGTATATTCTTTATTTATTACTAAAATTTAGAGACCTTTTCTTTATCGTTGTCGTCCGGTCGATTAGAATAGCCGTTTTCCCTTTTCTAGCACTACGAGCGCTAATGTGAGTCAATGCAGAGTTTCACGTAAGCCCTTATAACTACATTCGGTGTAGACATTTTTCAAAAAATAAAAAAGCGTCTGAGGGTATTGAAGCAACGAACATATTACAGAAAGAGTTAAGTAAATAAGTTAATTTGGCTAGGATTTAAATCTAAAAGAAAACGAGTATATAAACAAGCGATTTTAGGCTCTTTTTACGAAACTGCATTTAGGCCGGAAGTGATTTTCGAAATTTGACTTTTCTAGTTTTATAGAGCTATCCAAGACTCCCAATTTGAAACCTATCAGGGCCTTTTAACCTTTCAACGTTCGACACAATTGAGGAACATGCAAAATTTTCCGTTTTCCGTCTGTTAAGAACATTAATACCAGCTGAAGATCGTCCGCCTCCCAAGCGTAACGGTGAGTGTTATTAGCTGCCGTCCTTGGGGGCCCGAGTTCGATTGCCGGTGCTGCCAGAAATTTAAGAATGGCAGCAGGGCTGGTATGTGCTTGAAACGGTACATACAACTCACCTCCATTGTGGGTGTGACTGAAAAGAGCTGCAACACCTCGGGAGGAGGACACGAGTTCGCATTTTGCATTTAGCTGAAGAACGAGAGAGAAAGAGAGAGAGGACGAAGATTCTCTGGAAGAAGAAGAAAACCCAAGCCATGACAAAGGAGCCCGTGGTCATAAAGAGGCCGTAACGAAAGAAGAATAAAAAGGTAGAAAACGCGGAATTTGTAAAAGAATAACCCCATAGCGCAACAGCCCCGAAGGGCCATGGCCTACCAAGCGACCGCTGCTCAGCCTGAAGGCCTGCAGGTTACGAGGTGTCGTGTGGTCAGCACGACGGATCCTCTCGGCCGTTATTCTTGGCTTTCAAGACCGGGTCGCTATCTCACCGTCAGATAGCTCCTCAATTGTAATTACGTAGGCTGAGTGGACCTCAAACCAGCCTTCAGATGGAGGTAATAATCCTGGTCGGGAATCGAACCGGCGGCCTCCGAGTAAGAGGCAGGCACGCTACTCCTACACCGCGGGGCCGGCTTGAAAAAGAATAATAAAGGTAAAATATTATGATTTTCTGAGAAAGAAACTGATTTAATATTAACAATAACCATGTTTTATTTAGACCTTCTCCGTGACTGTGAATTAATTCTTCATAAATAATTAAATCCGTTATCAGTTACAATTTTTATAGAATCTCCTTCACAACACGTTTCAGAATCTAGGTTCCATCATCAGGTGCAGAAATGATGATATTCAACTGTTCCTCTAATGTAATGTTTCCAAAGAGTATTAACCTATTTACATTTTTTTTGCTATTTGCTTTACGTCGCACCGACCAGATAGCTCTTATGGCGACGATGGGATGGGAAAGGCCTAGGAGTTGGAAGGAACCAACCGTGGCCTTAATTAAGGTACAGTCCCAGCATTTGCCTGGTGTGAAAATAGGAAACCACGGAAAATCATCTTCAGAGCTGCCGACAGTGGGATTCGAACCCACTATCTGCCGAATGCAAGCTCAGAGCCGCGTGCCGCTGACCGCACGGCCAACTCGCCAGGTGTATTTAATTTAAGAGCAGGGGCTATCTGCATTATGCGCTCATAACATCTATATTGGGTGACTTACGGTGGATGTCGTCTATGAAATTTTCAGTACCTACCATAGTTTAATATATTTTTTAAAATATTCATTTCCATTTTTATCACTGAGAATTCGTTGAGGATCCATCGACTGATGTCTGTGCAATTCTAGAGTTTATACATACATACATACATACATACATACATACATACATACATACATACATACGTACATTATCATTATAGACTGTTATGCCTTTCAGCGTTCAGTCTACAAGCCTCTGATAATTTACTAAACGTCGCCACAATCCTCGATTTGCAACTAGTGTTGTGGCATCATTTAGTTCTATACCTCTTATCTTTAAATCGTTAGAAACCGAGTCTAACCATCGTCGTCTTGGTCTCCCTCTACTTCTCTTACCCTCCATAACAGAGTCCATTATTCTCCTAGGTAACCTATCCTCCTCCATTTGCCTCACATGACCCACCACCGAAGCCGGTTTATGCGTACAGCTACATCCATCGAGTTCATTCCTAAATTAGACTTTATCTCCTCATTCCGAGTACCCTCCTGCCATTGTTCCCACCTGTTTGTACCAGAAATCATTCTTGCTACTTTCATGTCTGTTACTTGTAACTTATGAATAAGATATCCTGAGTCCACCCAGCTTTCGCTCCCCTAAAGCAAAGTTGGTCTGAAAACAGACCGATGTAAAGATAGTTTCGTCTGGGAGCTGACTTCCTTCTTTCTAGAGTTTATAAAATATTTAATTTTACCAATATTGGATGTGTATGTAAAATGGTGAGAGAATTTTGTATATTTGTTACATCATGGCCTGTATCATGTAGATGTGCAGCAGATCCTTTTGCAGTTTGTCCAATATAAAAAAAACATTCACAGTTTTTACAAATGATTTTATATACACCACTCTGCTTGAATTTATCTGGAGTATTGGCAGAGTGTAGTAGAATCTGACCCCGGCTGTTTATGATTGAGAAGCTGATGAATATATAAGGCGATGCTGCAGCGGACATGCAACGTAGAGGGATTAGTGTGGCAGTCGTGACGTGCCGAGGTGTGTGCGTTAAATGCGGCCACGTGAACTATGCCGACGTTATTACTAAATGCGTCCAAACAGGACCAACGTGCTGTTATTCTGTTCTTGACTGCCAAAGGACAAACACCGGTGGACATCCATCGGTGAATGAAGACTGTGCGTGGGGCAGCATATTTGTCGAAAACCACCGTTGTGGAATGGTGCACCAAGTTCCATGCGCGTTGCGTTTCGACACAAGACGCCGGTCGATCTGGAAGGCCATTCTTTTCCATTACGGACAATAACAACCCCACTGTAGTCCTGATCTCTTTCCACGCGATTATCTCGCCTTCGGTCCCCTCAAACTGTCCTTGAAGGGTCGACGCTTCCTGTCGGAGGAGGATGTGAAGCAGGACCCGCTGTTTAACCACACGGGGATCTTCAACCTGGTGCGTCGATGGGGTGAGTGTCTCCATGTTCACAGCGATTTTGCTGACTGGCATCCAGATTTAGGATTGTACTTCCGTCGAACGCAAACTTTTAGATCACCCCTTATATTATCTTTCTTGTAGGATGATTTTGCGACTGATTTGAGTTTAGAAGTCCTTTTCCTGTGCTTTTTTGAGTGGCAAGCTTCAGTTGTACTTCACTTCACTGCGGAATGATGCACTTTTACTTGTTTTCTGGCTTCTAAACTGGCTCCATACCGAAGTCTTCAAAGTATACTGAGTGAATTTCATTTTTTGTTATTCCGAACATTCTGTCACAAAATACAAGATTTTTTTTAGTTGGGCCCTTCTGTCGGAATATATGCCAAAACAATTGACAATCCCACAAGCACAATGGGGCGAAACGTTGGTAATTTCAGACTAAAAGAACTTGGATATGTTAATACTCACAATCGATGAACTTAAACTACAGTAACGGTCAAAAGTTTAGGGAAATCACGAAATTTCATGTCCGCCTCTGTGGTGTAGTGGTTAGCGTGATTAGCTGCCACCCCCGGAGGCCCGGGTCCGATTCCCGGCTCTGCCACGAAATTTGAAAAGTGGTATGAGGGCTGGAACGGGGTCCACTTAGCCTCGGGAGGTCAACTGAGTAGAGGTGGGTTCGATTCCCACCTCAGCCATCCTGGAAGTGGTTTTCCGTGGTTTCCCACTTCTCCTCCAGGAGAATGCCGGGATGGTACCTAACATAAGGCCACGGCCGCTTACTTCCCTCTTCCTTGCCTATCCCTTCCAATCTTCCCATCCCTCTACAAGGCCCCTGTTCAGCATAGCAGGTGAGGCCGCCTGGGCGAGGTACTGGTCATTCTCCCCAGTTGTATCCCCGACCAAGAGTCTGAAGCTCCAGGACACTGTCCTTGAGGCGGTAGAGGTGGGATCCCTCGCTGTGTCCGAGGGAAAAGCCGACTCTGGAGGGTAAACAGATGATGATGATGATGATGACGACGAAATGTCATCTAGAACCTAAAATTGTGCCACTAGACCTCTGTAATTTTTTTTTCTGAGCTCTCACATCTTATAGGATATCTCGCCTGATTTCATTGAGTGAGTCCAAATTCTGTAAAAATCATGAAATTTTCCAACTTTTGGAAGGACACCAAAAAATCTAAAATTTTGGTAATATAATGTACTGAATAATATAATTGGTTGCAAGAATCAACACCAAGGTTTTTTTTGTAGATTTAGCAATTGGAGTAGGGGGCATTTTAGTATAAATAGAAAACATTCTAAAATATGCTGCACCGATTTTGGCGTGTGTAATTTTTTCGAATCCGAGTCAAATTTTTTTCTTAGCCTTTTTCATGTATGGCTCAAGGTATCTTTTTTTTTTGCTAGTTGCTTTACGTCGCACCGACACAGATAGGTCATATGGCGACGATGGGAAGGGAAAGGGCTAGGAGTTGGAAGGAAGCAGCCGTGGCCTTAATTAAGGTACAGCCCCAGCATTTGCCTGGTGTGAAAATGGGAAACCACGGAAAACCATTTTCAGGGCTGCCGACAGTGGGGTTCGAACATACTATCTCCCGAATACTAGATACTGGCCGCACTTAAGCGACTGCAGCTATCGAGCTCGGTGCTCAAGGTATCAGGACGAGCTATCGGCGTCAGACTTATCTGCTATGATAGTTTCATTTACACTCTGCAGATGGCATCCAAGAACACATTTCTGATGCCGATATCTCACACTGAGACCTATGACAAGAACAAAGAAAAATGAACCATTCTAGCGCTGGTTTGAAAAAAAAAACAGAATAAACGCACAAAAGTCGGTGCCACACATTTCCGGAATTTTCATATTTGTACTAAAATCACCCCCAACTTTTGCTAAGTCTACAAAATAATCTTGGTGGTGATAATTGAAACCAATTGGAATATAAAGTAGGCCTACATAGTTTTTCCAAAAATGATGATTTTTCTGATGTGACCTTCCAACGGTTAAAAATGTATAACTTATACAATACGTGGTTTCAGTCAATGAAATCATGCGACGTATATCTTATTAGATGCGAGAGCTCAGGAAAAAAATCACAGAGGTCTAGTAGCACAATTTTAGGTTCTAGATGGCACTTCATGATTTTTTATGTTGTCCTAAATTTTGACCGGTTTCCATCCTGAACTTACTTTCGATATGAAAGGAAGTATGCTTTTATGCTTCTTAAAATACTGTACTACAGTGCATTCAGTATAATTGTCCCTTTAAATTATAGTTAATAGTTCGAGCAATGGAAGTGGGTGGACTAAAATACTGTGAAATCCGAAGAAGGAGATGAAGAAGTAGGCGATTACGACATATTTCTTTGAATTGAAGGCCGGCACACCTATTCTCCGTGTACTCAGGAGGTAAATTGTCCGCAAGAGATGAAGTAACAACTTAATGTATTGGTAGTTTTAGCTGATGACGCCACTGTTAGATATATTACCGTAACTTCTTCATTATAGACTTTTGTGTCTTTCAGCGTTCAGTCTGCAAGCTTCTGCGAACTTACTAAACGCCTTTCTGTGTAGCTAGTTCTGTGGCATCATTCAGTTCTATACTTCTTAACTTGAAATCATTAGAAACTTAGTCTAACCATCGGCTTGGTTTCAATTTTACGCTTGTCTATACGTCGCACCGGCACAGTTAGGTCATATGGCGACGATGTGACAGTAAACGCCTAGGAGTGGGAAGGAAGTGGCCGTGGCCTTAATTTAGGTACAACCCCGGCATTTGCCTGGTAAAAATGAAATATCGTATGGCTTTTAGTGCCGGGATATCCCAGGAAGGGTTCGGCTCGCCAGGTGCAGGTCTTTTTATTTGATACCCGTAGGCGACCTGCGCGTCATGATGAGGATGAAATGATGATGAAGACAACACATACACCCAGCCCCCGTGTCATTGGTATTAACCAATTAAGGTTAAAATCCCCGACCCGGCCGGGAATCGAACCCGGGACCCTCTGAAACGAAGCCCAGTACGATGACCCTTCAGCCAACGAGTCGGACATTTGCCTGGTGTGAAAATGGGATAAAACATAAAAGCATCTTCAGGGCTTCTGACAGTGGGGCTCGAACCCACTATCTCCCACGCAGCCAAGTCACCCTCTTCTCTTGTATGTTGCTGGAATCCTACAAGTTGAAGCTTACTGGAATAACCTTTCTCAAAATCGAACTGCCTTCTGGCAAATCAGTTAAAAAACGTGTCTAATAAAATCAGAAAGGTAAGATAAGGTAAGGGTTATACTGCCCGAAGGCAGGTCCGAACCTCCGCAGAGGTGTTCCTGAGCCGGAGTTTACGTGCGGTAGGGTGGCCAGTTCCTTTCCGCCTCCTCCATACCCTTACCTCCCACCAAAAGCGCGTGGCAACCCATCCAACTCCTGACCACGACCAATGTTGCTTAACCTCGGAGATCTCACGGGATCCGGTGTTTCAACACGGCTACGGCCGTGGGCTAAAATCAGAAGAAAAGGGCTATAAATGCAAGCCGTGTGATTTCATCTCACCTCATCCACGACCCCGTGTCAATAAACGGAACTAAACGATAGACATTCATACAGTACTTTCAGACATAGACTTGTGGGTGAGGGCAGTAAAATACATCCACGTTAACCTTTGGCTCTCGTAAAGGGAGACTAGGAGGGGTAACCTTCAAAGGCTTCCTAATTGGGAGCGTTGGCTGCCTACTATGTTGGAGTCTCTCATCACTCCCACTTTCTTGTGGAGATTACCAGTTTCATCTTTCCCGTACAACCTTACTCTGTCACTACTGTTCTCTTCTCTCCCCGAAGTTGTTGTACGGGAATGAAAGTTGTGTGGCCCTTCCTTTTTGTTTGCCCTTTTCCATTTTCCTCGGATTTAGCGTAGGGAGTCATGACTAAAATTTGGAACATCTACAATTTAACACTTAACATAACCCGATTTAGAACACAAGCAAATATTAATATGATAGAGCACCACACAAAATTAGAAGTTGATACAGTGATGAGAATTTCATTGAACTGGGGACGTCCATTAACGGATTGCACACAAACCATAATCCTGACCTACAGAGAGTCATTAACAGATTGACGCTAAACTCTAGTGCAAATTACTGTGATTCTAGAGGATCACACGAATGTAATTAGAATTCCATTTCGGATCGGCCACGATATAGAGACACACTCCTACTTACTGAAGGATGAAACCCCTTCCTCCGGAGTGAACTTGCGGCAGTCATCTTACTGTGGTACACACCCTTAAAGGGTGCGTTGACCTGGCCGATCTGCGCCGTAGTATAAAACTCCTGAGTACCATTTCCCTCATCCTACGAAATGACGAACATTCAACAAACCTCGTCATTCGTTTTATGAGGGGTAGTGGTCTGTTTTATCGTGTATAAATATAGTATTACCTATCCGTTTTTATTTTATGTTTCAGTACATTTTTATCCTATCGACTCTGTATTAGTTTATGTTTTCATATTTTAATGTGTTTTTATAACATTAATTTGAATACTACATATTACTGCATTTCAAGGAAATGCCTTATTCTATCGTAATCTATATTTTATATCATTTTATCAGAAAAAAGGCATTGCGAATTAGGTCCACTGATTATTTTAAATTCAAAATCATATTTCATCATTCGTTTCAAATACTCGTGAGTGGATACTTAAAAAAATTAATTATCATGCTATTTCGTTTCACCTCGTACCATTAGGCACGCATGACCTAGATGTTAGGCCCCTTTAAACAACAAGAATCATCATCGTTAAGAATTCAATTTAAATTCATCACAAAGTGTTATTATTTCATACAATGTATGAATTGATCAGCTGTTGATAGATGTTTAGACTTTAAATAAAGAGAATGTTCGCTTGGTATTGTACGTTAATACATAATGAATTACAATAATTAATTACCAGGTAGCCCTCCTGCCCCGTATTTTATACTTATAAGAGTCCCGCATGCAGTAATGTTGAACGGGATGCCTAGTCGCTGGTTGTAACGGAGCGCAATAGCGTGCTGTGTTTCGAAAGTGAAACAAATAGCAGTCATTTTACTAAACACGTTCTGTGGTGGTGATTATTGTTTTAAGAGGAAGTACAACTAGGCAACCATCCTCTATATAACGCTAATCAGAGAGAAAAAATGGAAGGGATCCGACACTTCAAGGGACGAAGATATCGGCCATAGGAAGACAAGGGCCACGAAGGGCGTGAAAAAGAAAGACTCCCTAGCCCTCGCAAACCTAATAGCGTCGGGGTCGGAAAAGAACAAGAGTTGACCAAGGGAAGTCGGATAGGATAGATGAAAGTGAGGAGCCTGGCACAAGTAAGTGGAAGCAATGCCAGGAGTCAGCTAAGGGCCTCGTGGTCGCCAACCCACGCTCCAAAGTTCAGAGCCCCTGGGGCCCCTTTTAGTCGCCTCTTACGACAGGCAGGAGATATCGTGGGTGTTATTCTACCGTCCCCACCCACAAAACACGTTCTGTAACAGGATGCATATAGAAATACTACAAAGATGCAAAAAGTGGGATATAACAACTTATTAATTTATACACATGCAGACATTCCACACCACCAACAAATTGTTTCATGTGGTATGTGCCCTAAACGATCCACCGATCTATTAGCTCTTAAGGGGGGCCAACACTTTTGACCGACCAAAAATGCTATTTTTTAATTTCTTTATTCCATTTAAAACCGAACGTTTCTCTTTATAACAGTGCAGTATTTATGTTTACATCTCCAATACTTTTGGAATTATGACCGAAAACGTGAAGCCCTGTCACCCGAGCAAGCCATTTATCGGTATGTTTGTTGTTCGTTTGCTGTAACTGTTGTTTTCCACAACCGTTTCCCTGATAATTCAGAAATATTTCTTAAAGATATGATGAAAGTTTGCATGCATGCATATTTTATAAAGAAGAAGGAGTAGATATACTTAGAATTATTGAGGTAGCTTCACTGGTTAAGTTGAAAAAAATATACATTTCCAAATGAAAATTCATGAAAAAATTGACTACATGAAAATAACTTAATGAAAAAAATATACTTAATAGACTTTACTGATTTTAGTACATGTTGCAGCTATAACATTACTAATCATAATAAAAAGTGAATCATAGAAAAATATTAATTTGTTTGGAAATTATCAGGGTATCGGCAAAATAGTGGCAATGATACACCGCTATTTTGAATAATTAATTATGTATAATTGCACAGATTTATATGGTTTCTAAATATGTTGACATATTATTAAAGAATAGTGTATTTGTCGTACTAGTTAGTATTCATTTCCAATGCTGCGTAAGAAAGTTATTGTTTTATTTTTAGAATTGGCTTGATATTGCGCCGACACAGATATGTCTTACAGCGACGATGGGACAGCAAAGGCCTAAGAATAGGAAGGATGCGGCCGTGGCCTTAATTGAGGCGCAGCCTCAGCATTTTCCTGGTGTGAAAGTGGGAAACCATGGGAAACCATCTTTAGGGCTGCCGAGATTGGGGCTCGAACCCACTATCTACCGGATACAAGCTCACAGAAGCGCGTCCGGTGGATAAAAGTTTAATAAACCTCCATTTTCCTATGTTCAAAGCTGTAGGTCCCTCCTTAATTTTAATTCTATTCGTAAAATACGTGTGTAGAATTCAGGTGGCCATTTGGGAACTTCTGCTGATACTGCCTGTGTGCTTCGGCAGGACACAGCAGCCATTATTGATATGTTGGCAGCAGCTGTAGTGCTAGACGGGTAGTGGTGAGGAACATGCAGCAATCAGCCGTCCGGTTGTTATCACTTCATATTCTATCGTCACCTACCCCTGTGAAGGTCAGTTATTAGGCATCTCATTCATCATTAGTGCATGCCGGACACTTTAAGCAGAACGTACGGCGCTGACGGGGTACATAAACAAACATTTTTTATTGTACTCCAATACAACAATTTGTAGCCTCCTTCTGTGGCGCAGTGGTTAGTGCGATTATCTGCCATCCTTGGAGGTCCGAATTCGACTCTCCATTTAGCCACATAATTTGAAAATTTATGCGAGGACTGGAGGTCCACTGAGCAGAGAGACTTTGATTTCGCCTCAGCCATCCTGGAAGGGGTTTCCCGTGGTTTCCCACTTCTTCCTCAGACAAATTTCGGGATGGTACCTAACTTAAAGCCACGAACACTTCCATCCCGCTTCCTTGCGTATCCCTTCCAATCTTCTCACAAAGTCCCTGTTCACCATAGCAGGTGAGGCCGCATCAGTGAGATACTCGTCCTCATCCATGACCAAGTACCTCACGCTCCAGGACACTGCCCTTGAGGAGGTAGAGGTGATATCCCTCGTTCAGTCCGAGGGAAAAAAAACAACCATGCACGTTAAATTGACTAAATAATACATCAGTACGAGAAAAGAAACATGATTATGTAACACGAATCATTTTTTAAATAACCCATTCAATTTGTATCAGTGTTTTTCATGTTATAATTGCATTATTATTATTATCATCTTCATCAACATTACTCCGTATTTACGTTATATCTGCTCTAAAAACAGAAACTCTCTTCATGCTCTATAAAATATTTCGGCGAGATTGTACGTTAATTCCAGTAAATTCAATATTTTATCTTTTGTTAAAAATAGCTCTTCACACGTTGGTTATGGTTAGTTACTGCACTGAACATCCTTTGTTTTGAGAATTACACTGTTTTGAATAATCCACGCTAGGTGTGCGGTATATTAGGATGGAGCACTGGTGCATTTAATGGTATATCCGTTATCCTATTGTGCTTAGTCTGGCTAATATGCACAAAGGGCAGGTTACATAATGTAGACTACTGTTAAATACACAACTATGAGCGGGTGTTATGGACACATAGAACAAGACACCTCTTAACATTATTTCTTGTATCCCCTGATTCATGTAGAAATGCACAGATATGTCCTGTTATACGTGTCATTTCTTTCTTTTCTACTATATATGCACAAAGTATGTGGTTTGAATCTCTGGAGAGTTTATTGATAAGTGGTGCCAAGTTGACAGGTTCAAATTCGGCAGATACAGCAAGATTATTGAATGTCAGAATTGAATATATTTCACATTCCATATTGTATGATGTTTATGTATGAAATCGGGTATTGAATAAGGAGAAATATTTAAATTTTAAGCAATATTTTAGTAAAATGAAGTGGTTAATTTCTGCATAGTATTATCTTCATCATCATCAACAATATTAACCGGTAATTAGGCAATATCTGCACTAACCTTCAGAAACTCTCTGGTATTGAATGACTATCTCAATAATATTGAGAAGAACCTACATGATATACATATCATTATAGCACCCTTCATTATAATAAATGTTCAGTAGAATAATGATATATTTTTCCAACAGTGAACTTCTTACAAAAACTATTAAAGATAGTTCATTCTTTGTAGGTGTGAAGTTTAATACTACAGTGAGTTTCTCTCCTCGGTTGGCCGGCAGGTGAGCCCAGCTTATCTGCCTCCCGTTGACTCATCACTCCCCGCATGGCAACAGGGACAACTCTTCGCTCACTTTATCCGCGCATTACATGAGATAACAATTAAAATTAAGAAAATAAGAATAGCAATTAAGAGTTAAGGAAGCAAGCTCGTATCATATGACAGGAGATGTTGAAAATGTTCTTCTCCTTGTACGGTTTCAATTTTAACTTTTTCGACGTGCTGCGCTGTTCGAAACCTCCCCTTCTTGTCCGAGTCGTCTTAGAGATTTTGTAGACGCATGTTCTAATCTTTGTATGATTTAATTTACTTTTTCCTCGTTAACTACCTGTTTCTTAACACTTCGCTTCTTAGTGAGTTAAGTATCTGTTACTCTCAATTTGTTTACGAGTTTCGGTCTCTCTCTGTGGAGGGTGTACACCTGGAAATTGTGTTACAAATTGCCTAAGGACTTCCCTGCAAGACTCTGTTTTCACATAATTATCGTTCATACATATCCTTTCCTCTACCGTGTACACTCGTGGAGGCATTATGAGAATTATACCCCGAAGTAACACTTCAAAACTCAAGAACAGTTGGAGTGATATATCAACACTTAATACGCTTTCTAAGCACGGACCTGAACTGTGAAGTGCGGGCATTCCCATGCTGTCGCTGCGCTGCGCTGTGTAACGGGAAGTGATGAGTCAACGGGAGGCAGATAAACACGGCGCGGCTGCCGGACAACCGATGACAAAAACTCACTGTATATAGAATACTACAATAGCTGCCTTAAGAATTAAAACCCTAAAGCTGTCAACTGTCATATAGTCGACATGTCCGTATTTCACAACGTAATTTCCTCACTTATTCAATAGATGCCATGATAGTCTATTTTTTGTCGTTTTCGCTGTTCACAACAGCCCTGTGTTCAGTTTTATTCATGGTTTCAACCTCTTCGGGCACCAATTCTTGGAATTAAATGAGTACAGTTTTCAGACCATCTGTTCGTGCGCTACTGATGTAGTATTTGTAAACACATCTTCACGAGTTCTGCCTTGCTATTTTATTTTATTTCGTATTTTTCCGTTCGGTACGAGTTATTTACTTCTGTACAAATTATTTGATAGATTATATAAATGTCTAGTACAGTGTGTGCCTAAATGTGGCATCTTCATTATAGAAGATTAGTGACGAATTATGTCAAAATTTGATGGAAGATGAATGTGATGGATATGAATCTGAGAATATAGAAAATTAACCACCAGATTCTAAGACGGATTTGGATTTTTTTTTCAGATATTTCTTTCCATCAAATATCTGAAAGTGATAGTGATGATGAGCCTGTAATACAGCAATCTATCTCGTCATAGATCACGCCTCCTGAGCAAGGTATGCCAATGCATTTTCCATCTCAGAGTGGTGAAGCGTTTACTAATGCATTGCAGGTGCATTCAATTCGTATATCTCAGTTTGCTTGTGACATCTTCCAGTTTTTGTACACATGATCAAAAGTTTTCTTCTTCTTATTTTGAATTTAGGAATATCTCCTTTTGAACAGACTGCACATTTTTCTAGTCAAAATATTTATACAGTTCCGTGTCAACACGACAATCCTCAGTGTATTAGCTTTACGCAGATGTATAAAACGTGGTAGGTTTATTTCATACCTCGCGGATATTTTGTACTTTATTTAGACAAGGGAAAGTTGCCAAATATGACTGCCACCACAAGATCTAACATTGCCAATTCTAGGGTTAAGTTAGTTATTAAAACGTTCTGGACCGGGCGAGTTGGTCATGCGGTTAGGAGCGCGCAGCTGTGAGCTGGCATCCGGGAGATAGTGGGTTCAAACCCCACTATCGGCAGCCCTGAAGGTGGTTTTCCGTGATTTCCCCATTTTCACATCAAGCAAATGCTGGGGCTGTACCTTAATTAATGCCACGGCCACTTCCTTCGCATTGCTAGACTTTTCCTGTCCCATCGTCACCATAAGATCTATCTGTGTAGGTGCGACATAAAGCAACTAGAAGAAAAAAGAACGCACGTATTCATACAAGTATGTAATGTTTACGTTTTTTTGTCATGTTTTAGCCACTGAAGTGCTTGATAGCAAGGAGTTATATGAAGACATAGTTGGAATTCAAGAGAAAGAATTGGGCCAAATATTTATTTATGGAAAGGGGAATTAGGGATTGTAATAATTTACCGAGGGAGATGTTCGATAAATTTTCAAATTATTTAAAATTATTTTTAAGACACCAGGTAAACAAGTGATTGAGAATCTGCCACCTGCTCGTCTGCCATACATGCAGATCAGTAGTGACTGATAAACTAAACATTCCTTGCGCTTACCGCTAACCATGTTCGCTGGACTGCCTGACCTCGCACTCTATCCCCGCAAGTCGGGAACTATCCACCTACGCGATAGCATCGGCTAAAGTACCGGTAAGTTTCCACTATCTCTCCCTGTAGTTGAAGGAATCTCTCCAGATAACACTGACTTCCTGTAAGGACATTCGGTCGCAAATCGGAGCTAAAGTAAGCAAATGTCTACTCCAAGGAATTGCAAGTGCGTGAGTTAGAGGTGCATGTATGGATACGACAGAAAGAAGGATGTATAATTGAGTTATTGTATTTTTGAAGAGGGAAAATTTAAACATTCTCTGTTAGAGTTCCTTTCCTGCTAGTATCATGGCATTCCTGACGTACTGCTGCTATGCTTGTAAGCGTAAACACATTCATCCACATTCCAGACAGGTTATTGGAGTGGAGAAATTTTCATTTCGCAAAACCAGAATGTAAACATGGAATTAGAAGTAGAGCCTCGTTTATAACAGAGGAATTTATTTTTTATTTTTAAATATCCCAGTATCGAACATTCTTTCTTCAGTGAAATGCACTGTATACTACGCGTACCTATCATGTTACCTCATCTAATACCAGTGGCGGTATGCATGTTGTAAGAATGCCAGCGTAATACGTGTTTGTTTATACACATAGTGTCCCAAAATCTCCATAAGTAGGGGGACTTTTGAATGGGCACAAAAACATGAATATGAGCTTTATTTTGAGTGTAATATTCTGTTATCACATGTGGCCAATTTTTAATCACCGAAGAGATAAACAGACGGAGAAAGATATTAAAAATTTCTCCGCTACAAGATAAAGCAGACAAATACGGATTTTTTTACTGTAGGAAGTAGCGGCGCTAAGATGCTCTCCCACCCCCTCCCGCAATAGAAAAAGGGCCTTTCGTTTCCTGATAAGGAAAGATGCAAATGTATTTCCTAGTTCAAGGTTGTATATTATTACAACGTCGCAACGACGACGACGATAATAATAATAATAATAATAATAATAATAATAATAATAATAATAATAATAATAATAATAAATTTGTATGATGCTTTTTAAGGCACCAAATCTTTTATTCCTAGTCCGACTCGTTGGCTGAATGGTCAGCGTATTGGCCTTCGGTTCAGAGGGTCCCGAGTTCGATTCCCGGCCGGGTCGGATATTTGAATCGCTTCTGATTAATTCTTCTGGCTCAGGGACTGGGTGTTTGTGTCCGTTCCAACACTCTCCTCTTCATATTCACACAGCACACTACACTACCAACCACCACAGAAACACGCAATAGTTATTACATCCCTCCGTATAGGGTTGGCGTCAGGAAGGGCATCCGGCCGTAAAACAGGGCCAAATGCACATGCACGACACAGTTCGCACCCGCGACCTCACATGTGTGGGAAAAATTGTAAGAAAAGAAGAATAAGGAGAGTTATTTCATTCGTAGCTTTTTCTTTTTGCTCAGATTTTGTCTGCGGCTGTCGTAAGAGTGCCCTTCCAGGTTCCAGTACTTTCCTGGTAATGAAAATGAGAAAGGCATTTGCAGGACTGCCAAAGTGGGATTTGAACCCGCAGTCTCCCGAGTACATTGATGGACTCAGACAGCACACAGACGTTCTGACATTAAGTGGGCTGAAGCTGATAATTTCCCTTTTACCACTTAGCCTGGTTTTGGATACGAACTCGGTAGTTTAGTGTTGAGATGAGATTCACATGGTAGGCTACAAGTTTTAGGTCAGTATGCCTTTCGTTAGAAACCAGTGGTGAATTGGGGTGAAACTAGCTGGTCATGGAGTGTATGGGCAGAATGAAACAAGAAAACATGCATCGCCTACGCTTTAAGAAAATTTGATATAGCACAGTCATGGGCCCCTCACAAGCCATGGGCCCCCGTCCCACAGGGTCTACGGGGTCCTTATCGCCACCAATGACTGTTAGCTTAGTAGATGACAGAGCAAATAAAGATTCGTTGGTATTCGGTTTGCTTTTTAATGGTATATTTGGTTTATTGTATAGAGTTTTTTTTCTGTAAAAAATTAAGATTGCCGAGCTCGATAGCTGCAGTCGCTTAAGTGCGGCCAGTATCCAGTATTCGGGAGATAGTAGGTTCGAACCCCACTGTCGGCAGCCCTGAAAATGGTTTTCCGTGGTTTCCCATTTTCACACCAGGCAAATGCTGGGGCTGTACCTTAATTAAGGGCATGGCCGCTTCCTTCCCACTCGTAGCCCTTTCCTGTCCCATCGTCGCCGTAAGACCTATCTGTGTCGGTGCGACGTAAAGCAACTGGCAAAAAAAAAAAAAAAATTAAGATTGACATTTCCCAGTACACATTGTTGGGAGTATTTATAGTAACGCACCCTATTGCTGAAGGAAGGATCGGATCAGGGCAGTTTCTTGGAGTATAACTTTGACTACATCATTATGTGTACCACTGGGTAATGTTGGCGGAAGGAATCCGCACTTGCTGTTGATGCGCTCAATGGTTTGTGGGTTGTAGTTGCACTTCCTACGCTATCCATTCTAGGTAGTTGGATCTTTAAGCATGTGTTTCCAATTACTCTTTGTGGAGCTCACTTTATCTTCGAACAGCGTTTTGAATTCCTCAGTTTATTATCATGTATTATAATATATAATGCTATAATATTATTATAACAAGGTTTTATTTGACTTAAATGTTGCATTTTTGACAAAATAATTGAATTTCCTATTTTAACCTAATCCTAACCCCATGGCACTACAGCCTTGAAGGGCCTTGCCCTATCAAGCGACCACTGCTCAGCCCGAAGACCTGCAGATTACGAGGTGTCGTGTGGTCAGCACGACGAATCCTGCCGGCTGTTATTCTTGGATTTCTAGACCCAGATCCATATCTCACCGTCAGATAGCTCCTCAATTCTAATCACGTAGGCTGAGTAGACGTCGAACCAGCCCTCAAATCTAGGATTCTCTGATCTGGCCGAGAATCGAACCCGGGGCCTATTTTAACACAAAAATCCACCAATTAGTTCTCTTTCTAATCCCGTTACCAGATTTCGCTAACGGCATTCTGAAATCTCTGAATGTCGGATTTAAAGGGCAGTGATTCGGAGTTTACAGAGCAAGCCCACACCAATTTCCCTCATGCTGTTCCAAGTTCTTTCGGTCTATCATTTCAACAATACCGCTGGAATTTGTTTACCTTGTAGTAGGCCCAGACTCTGTGTAAGAGGAAAAATACGCCCGAAGGAGTAATTTACAGCCGAGGGCAATTTTAAAGCAAGCATGTTTCTCAAAAATGTCAATTGCCTTCATCTAACTTAAAAAATCATCTGCTCTTTGACATGCATAAAATGCTCCTTGCGACTTCTTAACGGATTCGCCTGACATTTTCAGAGAATGTTTGAATATGAACAGAAATTGAAAGTTGTTATGCATTTTATTATTAGTTTAATATTATCTTCACATTTTGACTTCTGAGATGAAATTAAACTAGACTTTTCCCTATTGAATGAATAATGGAAAACTGAAAAAAATATATCTCCAATATTTTATATCTGACTGAAAAACCCAGAATTTTCTTTAAATATATCAGTATTTTTGACAAGTCTGCCAAATTTCAGCCCAGAAAAATGAACACTACCCTAAGGAGCATTTTCCGCGCCACATGTACACATTATTTGTCAATAAATTGGCTATCAATTTACTTATCAACTCCAAATTTTGTGTGGGGCTATATCTTATTAATATGTGCTTGTGTTTCAAAATTTGGTTTTGATAAGTAGGAAATTTGTAGAAGTTCAGCATTTCAGTCTTGACTCCTCTTAACAAGAATTTGATGTTTCCAGGAAGCACTAAGGAAATTTCATTTATTTCATGTTCACTTGATTCACTCGTTACACGCATGTAGCCTGAATCGGTATGATTACTCCCTGAAGATGGTCTCTGGTGAATCAGTATTGTAAGCTAAACCGCACGGTATTTCCAGAATATCTCCTGTAGCGTTATTTATAAACACAACAAACAGATTTCTGTTGGAACCAATTCAAAGGTATAGTAATTATATATCTTTAAATTCCGCTTTCACTGACTGACATCAATTTCAGATCGTCATAGTGTAAGCACCGTGACAATATCACTGAAAAATCACGGCCCCATGAAAAATTAGTAATGACAGGTGATTTCTGGCTGTGATCTGTAATGACAACTGGTATTTAAACTGCCACAGTTTTATATTGAGCACTTCTATCATTTGAATACCAGACTAATTTTTGATTGATATGTATTTAACTAAATTCAACCCAGGATTATGAAAATTAATTACATCACACACACGGTCAATGTGGGATTAAAAATTTTTAATAACATTTATAAGCGTGATATCATGTTTAGTGCAGTAAATTATGGGCTCCGCAATGTTTTTAATCTCTTCGCGTAGGTTAAAACACGGTGTTACGATTTGAAATAACATTCATCATATAAAAATGCAATGGTGTTACTGAAATTTAGGATATACATGTTTAGTTGTGTATGTGCCATCAGTCCTAAGACCGGTTTGATGCAGCTATGCATGTGTTGTGCTAACCTTTGCATTTCTACTTTGGTACTACATATATTCATGCCTTGGACTATCGTTACAGTTATTACCTCCTACACGTCCCTCAAAAACTATCTGAACAAGTCCTGGTTGTCCTATGGTTCTATCACTTCTTCTGACAAAATTTCGTTAAATAATTCTTCATTCACCGATTCTTATCAGTATCCCTCCATTCGTGATCTGATCTACCCATATAAACTCTAGCATACTTCTATAACACAATATTTCCTTTTTAAACCAGCTATTGTCCATTTTTCGCTTCCATACAAAGCCACGCTGCAGATGAAATCTACAAAAACATCTTTCTAATTCCTATCTCAAAGTTCGACATTTATTTTCTTAAGTACGGCCTTCCTCACTTGTACTAGCCTGCATTTCTGCCACTTGGATAGGGAAATATATACCTCAAGAGGAATGATTTTGAATATACTTAATAATCCCAGCATACCACAAGAGAACTTACTTGGTCCACAACTGTATATATTTTATTTCATTGCGTTGATATCATTAGGAGATCTACAGATCAAGGTCGTGAGTAATATTGTCAGAGAAAAAATTGTAATTCACATGGTGTGACGGAGATATATTGTTATTGCAGATAATAATAATATAGCTTTGGATACTACCTGGTGGTATTTTTACTAGACATCAACTAGGTTACCTAGGGATAAATTTCATGGCAGAGTTAAAATGGTCAATATTCAGAGATATGATAGGAACGATCATTTGAACGAAAAATATTCATATGGACGTATGTCCTATTCCGAGTTATTTCCGAGACAGAACACAATAAATGTATTTTTGAGGGGCTAGTGGCACTCACGTATGGGTCTTACCTACCCAACTTCTTTGATGTCCAATCTACCTCATTGCTTTCAACCTCTTTGCTCGGAATGTCTTTGTGTCATTAAACTAGCCCGTTGAACGCTCAGTTATCGATGGTGTGTTGTGAGTGAAGTAGTGCTAGAGATTGAGAGTGCATCAGAGAGAAGCACCGGTTAACTGTGTTTGTACACGCGCTGGCTAAAATGCCACACATCAACACAAATGAAGAATATACGAACACTTCAGCTCTCATTTTCAATTACACCAAGAAATGATCTTACTATATCCATATCAGGATATTTTACTGCTAGCGACATAGGCACACAGTGTTTTGAAGCGCGTGTCTGATCATTCGTTGTTTGATTACTATGCGATTGCTGATGTGAAACTTGATTACTCCAGCAATCCCACAGCGTACCCAGTATTTCAATTGTTTTGTAACAAACAATATTATATCTGCTCTGAAAGCAATTTTCTCCACAACTGTCCACCGTAACTTTTTTGTTACAGTTTTAAAATTAAATCATTTTTTACTCGCTGTATGTTTTAAATTGTATTCTGCTCGTGTAATAAAAAAGTGAAGTGGAAAATATTCTATATATCATGTTATATACAGTATACCAATTTATTCGTGTTCCTTTTAAAAATCCCTATAAATTCGTGATGTAACCTACATTGTATCCAGACTGGGAAAGTGTTTTTTTATTAAAAAAGAAAAGCACATACAATGTACTTGTAATGGAAAGAAGCAATTCATCTCTGGGAATTAGTTCATTCACTCTCGCTCCCAAGAAAGAACTACTTTACGAACTACTTCAAAATGTGCAACTTTGCCGCTAGAGCACTCTGCAATCGCTGAAGTAGTTCGTCCACGAACAACTTCCTTCTCATACCTTCATACAAGGCTTCATCGCTTCGCGAGCTTTCCAGAACAAGGAAGTACACAAAGTGGACAACAGGTAGCACGCAGGTGCACTTCTCTATAACATTCGTACAGATCTACAGAGATGAACGTTCCTATTACCCGTAATGTCAGTTCACATTCTCTTCCCCCGCCCCCAAACCCTCAGGAATGTAAGTGTAGGAAAAATCTATTTCTTTTCAAAGATAATAAAAATTTCTGTGAAATATTGTCGACTTGAAAATGAGATGTTTTAAACGCTGATCTGTTATCGCAAGAGAACCCTTTTCATGGTGGTGATTCCATCCCCTGACTGAAACATAAATTTATAACATCTGAGCGTTGGTCAACTTTTTCTCGCCGGTGGCGCCAAACGTCAGACTCCAACACTCTCGCTCCCAAGAAAGAACTACTTCGCGAACTACTTCAAAATGTGTGATTTTCCCGCCAGAACACTCTGCACCGCTGAAGTAGTTCGCCCGCCAACAAGTTCCTTTCCATTCCCTTCACACTCGTGAAGTTCTACAGCTCGCGAACTAGTTCTCGAGAGACGAGCGAACACTTCACAGTTCATTTGTAATGTTCTTTGGTCTGTGTGTATATATAGTTCGCGAAGTAGTTCTCAAATGGACTGTATCGCGATTGACCTGTCTAAAGCATTTGATAGGGTGGACTCATGGGAGACTACTGGCAAAAATGAGTGCAATTGGACTAGACAAAAGAGTGACTGAATGGGTTGCTATATTTCTAGAAAATAGATCTCAGAGAGTTAGAGTAGGCAAAGCTTTATCTGACCCTGTAATAATTCAGAGGGGAATTCCTCAAGGCAGTATTATCGGACCTTCATGTTTTCTTATATATATAAATGATATGAGTAAGGGAGTGGAATCGGTGGTAAGGCTTTTTGCGGATGATCTTATTCTCTATAGAGTGATAAATAAGTCACAAGATTGTGAGCAACTGCAACGTGACCTCGAAAATATTGTGAGATGGACAGCAGGCAATGGTATGTTGATAAACGGGGTTAAAAGTCAGGTTGTGAGATTCACAAATAGGAAAAGCCCTCTCAGTTTTAATTACTGCGTTGATGGGGTGAAAGTTCCTTTTGGGGATCATTGTAAGTATCTAGGTGTTAATATAAGGAAAGATCTTCATTGGGGTAATCACATAAATGGGATTGTAAATAAAGGGTACAGATCTCTGCACATGGTTATGAGGGTGTTTAGTGGTTGTAGTAAGGATGTAAAGGAGAGTGCATATAAGTCTCCGGTAAGACCCCAACTAGAGTATGGTTCCAGTGTATGGGACCCTCACCAGGATTACCTGATTCAAGAACTGGAAAAATCCAAAGAAAAGCAGCTCGATTTGTTCTGGGTGATTTCCGACAAAATAGTAGCGTTACTAAAATGTTGCAATGTTTGGGTTGGGAAGAACTGAGAGAAAGAAGAAGAGCTGCTCGACTAAGTGGTATGTTCCGAGCTGTCAGCGGAGAGATGGCGTGGAATGACATTAGTAGACGAATAAGTTTGAATGGCGTTTATAAAAGTAGGAAAGATCACAATATGAAGATAAAGTTGGAATTCAAGAGGACAAAGTGGGGCAAATATTCATTTATAGGAAGGGGAGTTAGGGATTGGAATAACTTACCAAGGGAGATGTTCAATAAATTTCCAATTTGTATGAAATCATTTAGGAAAAGGCAAGGAAAACAACAAATAGGGAATCTGCCACCTGGGCACTGCCCTAAATGCAGATCAGTATTGATTGATTGATTGATTGATTGATTGATTGATTGATTGATTGATTGATTGATTGATTGATTGATTGATTGATTGAGAGACGAGGAAACACTTCACAGTTCGTGGGAGTGAAGTAGTTCCCGAGAACTAGTTCGTCCGCGAACTACCCATCACTACGAATGTACAAAGTTGTAGATTATTCTTCCTTACAGAATATTTCTTTCATGAGTTTTGCTTCCATTCACACTATGTAGCGTGAATTTAATCGCTGAGAATCTCAGGAACATTAGAAATCCGGTACATGGCAGTACTTCCTTCTACGCACTTTGAAATGCAGCCCATGTACTGTCAACTTCGAATAAACCGTGCATGTAGCCACTTGCAGTCATGGCGTACGTGAAGTAAAATTCGCTCCAAATTTTTTCCCTGTTCATAAACATTACCTCTGTGAATTGAGATGTAGTTGCCAACCTGCATACTTTATATCAATATCTGATGTGAGTAAATTTCTGTTCTTAAGAAAGGTCTTAATTGCTTGTACTAGTCTGTAGTTTATATCCCTCTTACACATTTCTTCGTTAGTTAGTAGTATAATTGGATGGTTCTGCCGCCTCCTCCTCCTCGCGCGGCGAGGGAAATATGAATTCTGGCGGGAAATTTGAATTTTGGCGGGAGATTTGAATTTTGGCGGGAGATTTGAATTTGTAAACAAAGCCACGTGCTTTTTGACAGCTGTCATTGACAACAACGCATCGCTAACCTCACTGCTGCCATCTTGACGGGCCTAAACCTCAGTAGTACCAACTTAACCTAACTAGCATGAGGTAAACAAAGCCACGTGGTTTTTGACAGCCACGTGCTTTTTGACAGACAACAACGCATCGCTAACCTCAGTACTGCCATCTTGACGGGCCTAAACCTCAGTAGTGCCAACTTAACCTAACTAGCGCGAGATAAACAAATCCACGTGCTTTTTGACAGCCACGTGCTTTTTGACAGATTTGTAAACAAAGCCACGTGCTTTTTGACAGACAACAACGCATTGCTAACCTCAGTACTGCCATCTTGACGGACCTAAACCTTAGTGGTACCAACTTAACCTAACTAGCGCGTGGTAAACAAAGCCACGTGCTTTTTTGACAGCTGTCATCCGCCATCTTTAAGCACTGTGCTGCCCTCTTGCGTCACCTGTCATCGGCAGTGCTGCCGGGCCTAAACCTTAGTGCTACCAACTTAACCTCACTAGCGTGAGATAAACAAATCCACGTGCAGCTGTCATCCGCCATCTTTGAGCATCGTGCTGCCCTCTTTAGCTACTTACCTTTGAAATGTGGTACGTCATCCGCCATCTTGCATCGCAAACCTCAGTGCTGCACTCTATGTAGTGGTGGCAAATTCCACGTGCTCTTGTTTGGAAACAAAGCCACGTGCAGCTGTCATCCGCCATCTTTGAGCACCGTGCTGCCCTCTTTAGCTACTTACCTTTGAAATGTGGTACGTCATCCGCCATCTTGCATCGCAAACCTCAGTGCTGCACTCTATGTAGTGACGGCAAATTCCACGTGATTTACAAACCTATGCGCTTTTTTGTCAGCTATCATCCGCCAGAGAGCACCGTGCTGCCCTCTATGTGGTGGTAGTAAATTCTACACGCTTTACAAACCCATGTGCTTTTCTGACAGCTGTCAACCGCTAGAGAGCACCGTGCTGCCCTCTTTATGCTGGTGGCAAATTCTACGTGCTTTTTGACAGCTGTCATCCGCAGGAGAGCACCGTGCTGCCATCTATGTGGTGGCGGCAAATTCCACGTGCTCTTGTTTAGTAAACAAAGCCACGTGCAGCTGTCATCCGCCATCTTTGAGCACTGTGCTGAGGGTAATTTCGTCAGCTGTCATCCACCATCTTTAATCTACAGAACACCGTGCTGCCCTCTATGTAGTAGCGGGCAATTTGAAAAGTTATGTTAGCTATCATCCGCCATCTTTGAGCACCGTGCTGCCCTCTTTAGCTAGATACCTGTGGTGGCGCCAAATTCCACGTGCTCTTCTTTAGTAAACAAAGCCACGTGCAGCTGTCATCCGCCATCTTAGAGCACCGTGCTGCGGGCAATTTCGTCAGCTGTCATCCGCCATCTTTAAACACCGTGCTGCCCTCTTTATGGCTACTACCTTAAGCACGTAGTAGCGGGCAATTTGAAAAGTTCTGTTAGCTATCATCCGCCATCTTTGAGCACCGTGCTGCCCGGTGGCGGCAAATTCCACGCGCTTTACGAACTCACGTGCTTTTTTGACAGCTACCATCCGCCCTGCTCTCTGTAGTAGCGGGTAATTTGAAAAGTTCTGTTAGCTGTCATCCGCCATCTTTGAGCACCGTGCTGCCCGGTGGCGGCAAATTCCACGTGCTTTACAAACTCACGCGCAGCTGTCATCAGCCATCTTACATCGCAAACCTCAGTGCTACACTCTTTAGATAATTTTAAAAAGAAAAATTCTACAGCAGCCATATCTCGACGCTAATTGCACAAGATGGTGGCTATACATGACTCCTTAAAGGTGCTTGTGCAAGATGATCGCTATACATAGACGCCCTTGGGATGCTTGCGCAAGATGGCGGTTATAAAAGGCTCCTTATGAGGGATGCTTGCGCGAGATGGTGGTTGCTCTTATGAGGCGGCTTAAGGATCCTTGGCTAGAGACGCCCTAAGGATGCTTGCGCAAGATGGCGGCTATACATAGCTCCTTATGAGACAGCCGGTACTCGATACAACATGTGATCAAAACATTGATTGATGTGTTCAGAACACAAAATAAGTAGAATCGAACACTGTACTCGATACAACATGTGATTAAAACATTGTCTGGTGTGTTCAGAACACTACATAAGTAGAATCGAACGCTGTACAACATGTTAGGGGATACCTTTGTTTAGATTGAAACATAACAAGACTAGAATTGAACACTGCACTCGATGTCGTTACATGTGATCAGAACAATGATTGATGTGTTCAGATCACGAAACAAGTAGAACCGAACACTGTACAACATGTTAGGGGATACCTTTGTTTAGATTGAAACATAACAAGACTAGAATTGAACACAGCACTCGATACAACATGTAATCAGAACATTGATTGATGTGTTCAGATCACTAAACAAGTAGAACCGAACACTGTACAACATGTTAGGGGATACCTTTGTTTAGATTGAAACATAACAAGACTAGAATTGAACACAGCACTCGATACAACATGTAATCAGAACATTGATTGATGTGTTCACAGTGTGTTTTTTTTAATTTGAGATAGCTATGCGATATGTGCACAGTGTGTGTTAATCATTGAAGTTGTACTGAACACATCAAACAATGTTCGATTCTAGGCTTGCTATGTTTCAATCTAAACAAAGGTATCCCCTAACATGTTGTATCGGATCACATGTAACGACATCTAGTGCAGTGTTCGATTCTAGTCTCGTTAGTTTCAATCTAAACAAAGGTATCCCCTAACATGTTGTACAGTGTTCGGTTCTTAGAACAAAGGTATCCCCTAACATGTTGTATCGGATCACATGTAACGACATCGAGTGCAGTGTTCGATTCTAGTCTTGTTAGTTTCAATCTAAACAAAGGTATCCCCTAACATGTTGTACAGTGTTCGGTTCTTAGGATAAAGGTATCCCCTAACATGTTGTATCGGATCACATGTAACGACATCGAGTGCAGTGTTCGATTCTAGTCTTGTTAGTTTCAATCTAAACAAAGGTATCCCCTAACATGTTGTACAGTGTTCGGTTCTACTTGTTTCGTGATCTGAACACATCAATCATTGTTCTGATTACATGTTGTATCGAGTGCAGTGTTCAATTCTAGTCTTGTTATGTTTCAATCTAAACAAAGGTATCCCCTAACATGTTGTACAGTGTTCGGTTCTTAGGATAAAGGTATCCCCTAACATGTTGTATCGGATCACATGTAACGACATCGAGTGCAGTGTTCGATTCTAGTCTTGTTAGTTTCAATCTAAACAAAGGTATCCCCTAACATGTTGTACAGTGTTCGGTTCTACTTGTTTCGTGATCTGAACACATCAATCATTGTTCTGATTACATGTTGTATCGAGTGCAGTGTTCAATTCTAGTCTTGTTATGTTTCAATCTGATCTTCTTAGAACAAAGGTATCCCCTAACATGTTGTACAGTGTTCGGTTCTACTTGTTTAGTGATCTGAACACATCAATCAATGTTCTGATTAAATGTTGTATCGAGTGCTGTGTTCAATTCTAGTCTTGTTATGTTTCAATCTAAACAAAGGTATCCCCTAACATGTTGTACAGTGTTCGGTTCTACTTGTTTCGTGATCTGAACACATCAATCATTGTTCTGATCACATGTAACGACATCGAGTGCAGTGTTCAATTCTAGTCTTGTTATGTTTCAATCTAAACAAAGGTATCCCCTAACATGTTGTACAGCGTTCGATTCTACTTATGTAGTGTTCTGAACACACCAGACAATGTTTTAATCACATGTTGTATCGAGTACAGTGTTCGATTCTACTTATTTTGTGTTCTGAACACATCAATCAATGTTCTGATCACATGTTGTATCGAGTACCGGCTGTCTCATAAGGAGCTATGTATAGCCGCCATCTTGCGCAAGCATCCTTAGGGCGTCTCTAGCCAAGGATCCTTAAGCCGCCTCATAAGAGCAACCACCATCTCGCGCAAGCATCCCTCATAAGGAGCCTTTTATAACCGCCATCTTGCGCAAGCATCCCAAGGGCGTCTATGTATAGCGATCATCTTGCACAAGCACCTTTAAGGAGTCATGTATAGCCACCATCTTGTGCAATTAGCGTCGAGAGATGGCTGCTGTAGAATTTTTCTTTTTAAAATTATCTAAAGAGTGTAGCACTGAGGTTTGCGATGTAAGATGGCTGATGACAGCTGCGCGTGAGTTTGTAAAGCACGTGGAATTTGCCGCCACCGGGCAGCACGGTGCTCAAAGATGGCGGATGATAGCTAACAGAACTTTTCAAATTGCCCGCTACTACGTGCTTAAGGTAGTAGCCATAAAGAGGGCAGCACGGTGTTTAAAGATGGCGGATGACAGCTGACGAAATTGCCCGCAGCACGGTGCTCTAAGATGGCGGATGACAGCTGCACGTGGCTTTGTTTACTAAAGAAGAGCACGTGGAATTTGGCGCCACCACAGGTATCTAGCTAAAGAGGGCAGCACGGGGCTCAAAGATGGCGGATGATAGCTAACAGAACTTTTCAAATTGCCCGCTACTACATAGAGGGCAGCACGGTGTTCTGTAGATTAAAGATGGTGGATGACAGCTGACGAAATTACCCTCAGCACAGTGCTCAAAGATGGCGGATGACAGCTGCACGTGGCTTTGTTTACTAAACAAGAGCACGTGGAATTTGCCGCCACCACATAGATGGCAGCACGGTGCTCTCCTGCGGATGACAGCTGTCAAAAAGCACGTAGAATTTGCCACCAGCATAAAGAGGGCAGCACGGTGCTCTCTAGCGGTTGACAGCTGTCAGAAAAGCACATGGGTTTGTAAAGCGTGTAGAATTTACTACCACCACATAGAGGGCAGCACGGTGCTCTCTGGCGGATGATAGCTGACAAAAAAGCGCATAGGTTTGTAAATCACGTGGAATTTGCCGTCACTACATAGAGTGCAGCACTGAGGTTTGCGATGCAAGATGGCGGATGACGTACCACATTTCAAAGGTAAGTAGCTAAAGAGGGCAGCACGGTGCTCAAAGATGGCGGATGACAGCTGCACGTGGCTTTGTTTCCAAACAAGAGCACGTGGAATTTGCCACCACTACATAGAGTGCAGCACTGAGGTTTGCGATGCAAGATGGCGGATGACGTACCACATTTCAAAGGTAAGTAGCTAAAGAGGGCAGCACGATGCTCAAAGATGGCGGATGACAGCTGCACGTGGATTTGTTTATCTCACGCTAGTGAGGTTAAGTTGGTAGCACTAAGGTTTAGGCCCAGCAGCACTGCCGATGACAGGTGACGCAAGAGGGCAGCACAGTGTTTAAAGATGGCGGATGACAGCTGTCAAAAAAGCACGTGGCTTTGTTTACCACGCGCTAGTTAGGTTAAGTTGGTACCACTAAGGTTTAGGTCCGTCAAGATGGCAGTACTGAGGTTAGCAATGCGTTGTTGTCTGTCAAAAAGCACGTGGCTTTGTTTACAAATCTGTCAAAAAGCACGTGGCTGTCAAAAAGCACGTGGATTTGTTTATCTCGCGCTAGTTAGGTTAAGTTGGCACTACTGAGGTTTAGGCCCGTCAAGATGGCAGTACTGAGGTTAGCGATGCGTTGTTGTCTGTCAAAAAGCACGTGGCTGTCAAAAAACACGTGGCTTTGTTTACCTCGCGCTAGTTAGGTTAAGTTGGTACCACTGAGGTTTAGGCCCGTCAAGATGGCAGCAGTGAGGTTAGCGATGCGTTGTTGTCGATGACAGCTGTCAAAAAGCACGTGGCTTTGTTTACAAATTCAAATCTCCCGCCAAAATTCAAATCTCCCGCCAAAATTCATATTTCCCGCCAGAATTCAAATTTCCCGCGCCGCGCGAGGAGGAGGAGGCGGCAGAACCATCCAATTATACTACTTTAGTTATTCACTTCCGAAGTAATAATATTCAGCCCTTACGGTAGTATACAAACCGGGTGGGATAACGTGAATTTTGAAATATATAAGGGCCCATCTTCTTTTGAACGATTACATAGAAAAGGTGTTAAAGTAAATCAAAGACGAATTTGGAAAATGAAAATTTACGCCTGTTTCCAGTCATTCGACCGGTTCAGGAATGGAATGAATGAAGCCCCCATCTATCGGCGAGGATAGGAATCGTGTCGCGAAGCCTGTCGCACTCATCTCGGGCAATGATTAATGAATGATGGATGAAATGATATTGGAAAGTGTTGCTCGAATGAAATATGACAGGGAAAACCGGAGTATCCGGAGAAAATCCTGTCCAACCTCCGCTTTGTCCAGCACAAATCCTACATGGAGTGACCGGGATTTGAACTACGGAACCGAGCGGTGATATATCGGTGCCCTGCCGCCTGAGCCACGGAGGCTCTAAGAAGAATTTGGAAAATAAATCAAATTCCAAGGATAGGAAATCAAAACTCTGAGATTTGCCGATGGTATAATCATTTTATCTCAGTCTGCAGAAGATCTGGATAAAATGCTGAATAGTATGGACACCGTACGAGATGTAAATAAATAAATAAATAAATAAATAAATAAATAAATAAATAAATAAATAAATAAATAAAAATTAAATAAATAAATATTAAATCGAAAACAAAAGTAATCAAGTGCAGACGATTGAAGTCAGGTGATGCAGAAAAAATTAGATTTGGAAATGAAGTCTTAAACGAAGAATGTAAGTATTGTTACTCGGGTAGTAGTTGACAGATGTAAGGAGGATATCAAATTCAGACCAACATAAGCAAGGAAGGCATTTCTTAAGGCCAGAAATTTACTCAATTCAAATATTGATATACAAATTAGAAGTTTTGAAGACTTAAGTCTGGAACGTGGCGTTGTATGGACATGGGCAATAAATAGAAAGTGAACATAACAATTTGAAATATGTTGTTGCAGAATGCTGAAGGTGAGATGGTTAGGTAGAATCACGAATGAAGATAGAGTGAATCTAATTATTGAAAGGAGGACGATTTGGCGAATTTGACCAGAAAAAGAATTATTGGATACATTTCAAGACACCCAGGATAGTTCATTTTGTTTTTGAGGGAAGTGCAGGTGGTATGAACGATAGCGAATATTACTAAGAGATTGAAGTTGATGTAAGATGCAGTAATTACGAAGAAATAAAGAGACTTGCACACGATAGATGGAATGTAAAGCTGCATAAAAAACCAGTCTATGAAGTGATGGCCCACACAACAACAAGGATCTCTTCAGGTAGGTGGATATGATTTTATCGTCGTTTGACGTTCTGCAGTGCTTATGGTGCTACTGGGGCTATATTGATGTGCAAGAGTCGCATTACTGTTGCAATGAGAGTTAGGTGAAGTTTAGTGATGCCATTCATGCTATTTATTGCGGCATTCCGTTTTATAGTACGGGAGTGAACGCTGGGTGGTCTCAAGGTTTCATAATCATACGTTAGAAGCATCAGCCATGAAGTAGAGAGAATTATTGCTGATACAAAGAAGTGGAAGAAGTTGCAGAAGGGCACACAAAATGAAGAGATTAATGCTAAGTTAGGAACAAACTCGATGGATGAAGCTGATGATCACTGTTAGACTACACCCCTTCCATCGGTGCGGTTCCACGAATTATCAGGCTAAAGGACCCTCGATGTGCTCATGTCGAAGTTAAGTAGAGGCATTTCTCATTTAAATAACATAGCAAGACAGACGCACAAATGTTTAATGTACTTGAAGGGGAACATACTTCAGGATAGAAGCCATAATTATAAGCATAGTCCGGATTTTTAGCCACTGACAGGTTAAAATGCAAACGTGTGCAAGCGAGCAACAAGTATACACTACCCCGTACGACAGTTATGCTATGAGTTTTGCAGGGACATTAGGGGTATGGCCTGTAGAACGCCTAGAATTTATGCTACTCTTATTACATTACGGATTGTATGGCACTTCCTACAAACCAAATGAGTTTGCTTTCTGACCTATTAATGCCTAAAATACGATGTATAATGAGCAGTTGTGATAGACAAGTCACGTAGTCTAGATGTCCAACAATGAAATTTCCAAACAAGTGTTTTACTCTCAGTTAACAGAGGGTACACTCTATGTTGGCTAACAAGAGGGTGTGCAATATTGGTCACTGGGAGACCTCAGTTTTCGACCTTTCATCCCGGGGGTAATTAGTCTACCATGTTAAGAGGCATGTTGAAGGACTGTAAGTGCTACGAGGCTAAGTGGAAAAGAAATTGTTAATCTAGTCTTTCCCTAAATGATTTCAAAGGAATTGGAGATTTATGAAATATCTCCATTGGTAAATTATTCTAGTCCGTAATTCCTCTCCCTCTAAACTCCAACTTTATTTCAACATAATGAAATTTCGTCCTTTAAAAACATTCTCCGCTACACGAAAGAAATGAAATTCATGGAAATGTATTTCTGCTTAGAAGATGACAGAGTGAGTTCATATCGACAATTCTATGCTCTCCGTGTATTACGAGTGTATGTACTAGATTACTGGAATGTGGACGTTCGAGTAAGGGGAGTCATCTGAAGACGTAGACTTTAACGACCATTAAATAACATTATAATTCTTAATTTTGGGAAGATTATGTAGTGTAATGCTTGTAAAATGATGACTTGCTTCGAACATGCAACCAGGATTGTTTTCAGAGCAGTAACAAAGATTTTATTAGTAACTGTCACTCCATAGAAACCAGACTCACGATAGAGAGAGACCCTTTTAGAATTATAATTAATGCCAGGGCCTCTAGAGTCCAGGTGATGGCTACTTATGAGTAGATCATCAATCAATCAAGCAATCACTACTGATCTGCATTTAGGGCAGTCGCCCAGGAGTCAGATTCCCCAACTGTTGTTTTCCTAGCCTTTTCTTGAATGATTTCAAAGAAATTGGAAATTTTTGAACATCTCCCTTGGTAAGTTATTTCAATTCCCAACTTACCTTCCTATAAACGAATGTTTGCCCAAATTTGTCCTCTTCAATTCCAACTTTATCTTCTTACATTTAAAGACACCACTCAAAGTTATTCGTCTACTAATGTCACTCCACGCCATCTCCCAGCTCATAGATCGAAACATACCACTTAGTCGAGCAGTTCGTCTCCTTTCTCCCAAGTCTTCCCAGCCCAAACTTTGCAACATTTTTAACGCTACTCTTTCGTGGGAAAACACCCAGAACAAGTCGAGATACTTTTGTTCGGATTTTTTTCCAGTTTTTGAATCAAGTAATCCTGGTGAGAATCCCATACACTGGAACAATATTCTATTTGGCGTATTACCAGAGACTTGTATAACCTATCCTATACATCCTTACTACAACCCCTGCACACCCTCATAACCATGTGCAGAGATTTTAACCCTTTATTTAAAATCCCATTTATGTGATTAACCCATTGAAGATATTTCCTTATATTAAAAACTACAGTAGATACTTACAGTGATCCCCATACGGAAATTTCACCCCATCAACGCAGTAATTAAAACACCCCGTTTGTCACCATACCATTGCCTGCTGTCGATCTCACAACACTTTCGAGGTCATTTTGCAGTTGCTCACAATCTTGTAACTTATTTATCACTCTATACAGAATAACATCATCCACAAAGATTTAATTAGCAACCGTCACCAGACTCAAGATAGAGAGACCCTGTTAGAATTCTAGTTAATTACAGGGCCTCCAGTGTCAAGGCGACGGCTACATACCGAGTACATCATAGCTACCCTCCATCTTTATCCTTGACTCTGGAAGCCCTGGAATGTATTACTTTTCTAGCAGGGTCTCTCTATCTTGAGCCTGGTTTCTATGGGTGACAGTTGCAACTAAAATCTTCGGTACTGTTCTGAAGACGATCCCGGTCGCAGGTTGGCTACGCATCCAACATATTATAAGAATTGCACTACCTAATATACCCAAAATTAAGTATTATAAGGGAAGTCATCACTGACATGTTGCTCTCCAACGCAGTCTGTTGGCCTGTTTGTGCACTCGTTGTTTTTTGTCAATAAAACCCGTTGTAATATTAAGCATGTGTGGTCATTTGTACCTGACGTGTTGCTGTCCATCACCATCTGTTGATCATTTTCAAACTTTAATTCCATGTAAATAAAAGCACGTGCCATGAAAATAATGCCAATTACCACCTCCAGACCTCCAATATTATGTGAAGTATCGCCTCGTCAAACGTTAACAAACTTTTGTGTCATACTGTATTTTAATTTATTATCATTCCTATGGATTAATAAGTATGTTGAGCCTTCGTGTTTTCCTTAGTATTAGGATAGCTATCTGTAGTGGATTTTCTCTCTCTTAGATGACGAAAACTGGTTTCCAAGGTCTCGGTTTAATGTCCACGCTAATTCCAAATTGACCCCAATCTCAAATCTGAAACTTGAACAAAAAATATTTTGCAATGCTGCTCCACGTGTTTGTAACCACATCTGCTGTCGTCACAGCGTTCAAGCTCACTTGATGATCTTCACAATTCAACATTGAGAGGTGAGAATTAGCATTTCACCGTTTTTGTATTCGAACATTGGGCCTATGCGAGCAAAATCAGCATTTATCTCACGAGATCAATTAACAGGCGTCGTTATTAAAAAATAAGCCTGTTATAATACTTATAATTGCATTTTTGGAGTACTGTACTACACACGAAATGTTTGCAGTGATTAATATTTTGAGGTTGCCAGCCTGTGCTATTTCACGTAATTGACAGTATCACACTGCACTGATATATAACTTCATTCCACGAGTACCCGTCATATACTGCGTAATTATTAATAAAGCAGTCGAAAATGATTTGAGCAGGTTTCCTCTCTACTGCATTTAACAAAATTTGAGGTGAAGTATTCTTTTAAACGAGATAATGGGACCCCCACTGTCATATACGTATATGGCAAATAGGTTTTTATGTAGGTCAGAGATGGTGATATAAAAAGAAAATGGACCGACGGAGGGACGGATTGAACGAACGGACTGGATGGACTGGACGGATGAATGAACGGACTGAATGAGAGGACGGACTGGATGGACTGGACGGACTGGACGGATGAACGGACGGACTGAGCGGACGCATTGGACGGACTGGACGGATGATCGAACGGACTGACTGAGCGGACGCATTGGACGGGCTAGACGGATGAATGGACGGACTGACTGAGCGGATGGACTGACTGAGCGGACAGATTGGACGGACTGGATGGACTGGACGGATGAACGGACGGAATGACTGAGCGGACGCATTGGACGGACTGGACGTACTGGACGGATGAACGGACAGGCTGACTGAGCGGACACATTGGACGTACTGGACGGACTGGACGGATGAACGGACGGACTGACTGAGCGGACGCATTGGACGGACTGGACGGATGAACGGACGGGCTGACTGAGTGGTCGCATTGGACGGACTGCACGGATGAATGGACAGGCTGACTGAGCGGACGTATTGAATGGACTGGACGGACTGGACGGATGAATGGACGGACTGACTGAGCGAACTCATTGGACGGACTGGACGGACAGGACGGATGCACGGACGGGCTGACTGAGTGGACGCATAGGACGGACTGGACGGATGAACGGACGGGCTGACTGAGCGGACGGATTGGATGGACTGGACGGATGAACGGACGGGCTGACTGAGTGGTCGCATTGGACGGACTGGACGGATGAATGGACGGACGGACTGACTGGGTGGACGCATTGGACGGACTTGACGGATGAACGGACGGACTGACTGAGTGAACGCATTGGACGGACTGGACGGATGAACGGACGGGCTGACTGAGCGGACGGATTGGACGGACTGGACGGATGAACGGACGGACTAACTGAGCGGACACATTGGACGTACTGGACGGACTGGACGGATGAACGGACGGACTGACTGAGCGGACGCATTGGACGGACTGGACGGATGAACGGACGGGCTGACTGAGTGGTCGCATTGGACGGACTGGACGGATGAATGGACGGACGGACTGACTGGGTGGACGCATTGGACGGACTTGACGGATGAACGGACGGACTGACTGAGTGAACGCATTGGACGGACTGGACCGACTGGACGGATGAACGGACAGGCTGACTGAGCGGACGCATTGGATGGACTGGACGGATGAACGACAGGCCGACTGAGCGGACACATTGGACGGACTGGACGGATGAACGGACGGACGGACGGATGGACTGACTGGACGCATTGGACGGACTGGACGGATGAACGGACGGGATGACTGAGCGGACGCATTGGACGGACTGGACGGATGAACGGACGGGCTGACTGAGCGGACGGATTGGATGGACTGGACGGATGACCGGACGGACCGACTGAGCGGACGCATTGGACGGACTGGACGGATGAACGGACGGACTGATTGAGCGGACGGATTGGACGGACTGGATGGACTGGACGGATGAACGGACGGACTGACTGAGGGGACGCATTGGACGGACTGGACGGATGAACGGACGGACTGACTGAGTGAACGCATTGGACGGACTGGACCGACTGGACGGATGAACGGACAGGCTGACTGAGCGGACGCATTGGATGGACTGGACCGACTGGACGGATGAACGGACAGGCTGACTGAGCGGACGCATTGGATGGACTGGACGGATGAACGGACGGGCTGACTGAGCGGATGCATTGGGTGGACTGGACGGATTGGACGGATGAACGGACGGGCTGACTGAGTGGACGCATTGGACGGACTGGACGGATGAACGGACGGGCTGACTGAGCGGACGGATTGGACGGACTGGACGGATGACCGGACGGACCGACTGAGCAGACGCATTGGACGGACTGGACGGATGAACAAGCATTGTTAGCGGTAAGAGTAGGGAGTGATCAGTTAATTTACAAGTAGAGTTCTTTTTGAGCGAAAGTGATTACTGTTGCATCGCTACACCTGTTATTAGCTATCAGTGTGACGACATAAATTATGAGCAACGGAAAATTTGTGCCATTTCATTTTAATGATAAACTAACACGGAACGTGCAGTGCAAAACATACCTACTGCAGACATTTAAAAAAAAAAGTTGATTGAGGATGCAAACAACATGCGTACTTCCAGCAGGAAGACACTACGGCCCATAAAGTCAATGCATACATTAGAACAGGTGTTAAGCTGATTTAAGTGTCTTATGATTTTTACTTGTGAGGGAATTTTACAACAGGAAGTATACAAGTACAATCGGTATAGAGTTGAAGCCGTGGAGAATGAGATCAGATGACTGATACGTGAAGTTTCAGAAGCGGAGACGAAACTTGTGTTTCGGAATATTTTACTCCGATGTAAGTTTGTACCGAAAGCGCTTGATGAGATCTCTATTACCTTTCTTCTTCATTCATTATTAAGTAATAATAATAATAATAATAATAATAATAATAATAATAATAATAATAATAATAATAATAATAATAATAATAATAATAATAATAATAATAATAATAATAATAATAATTGTACCGGGTGGTACACCTCCATGCAGCTAATTCAAACTTTGCGCCAGTTGAAACTCCTCTACTGGAGGAAGTCTGAACTTTATCTACTGTGTTAATTTTCTAGTTTCTCAGAAGATGTAACTACTTGTAAATTTTGAAGTTTCTGAACTGGGTCGTTTTCGATGTATTTTTGTTTTGCCTGTAGTAAGAAGTGTGGACATTCTCTTCCAGATGGCACTTCTGAAGAAATACAATTATGCACCCTAGTGCGAAGTGAAAGAACTATGTTTTTGAAGAAATTTTGTGTTTATAAGTTTGTTCTTTGTTAAATTTCTTTCAGTTATTGTTTATGTTGGCAATATTAACCCCTTCCTTTCGCCCGGTTTGAATTTAGCCAATCCCGAATTTCTTTAATTAATTTATGACCAATCAGGTGTATCTTCTTCAACTTGGATATGTTGCTTAACCCTAGCCAATAAATTCTTGTGGGAGGGTGTTCTCATTCCTGAAACGCCTCGAACTTTCCACGAGGGTATATAAACTGCTCATTTTCGGGTCTCCGTGCCACTTCAGTAACATCTTTCAGTGTGTAAAGTACGTAGCAGGGGGCGGGAAGCGCCTCATTCTTCTTTTCTTGCTAGCTCAGCAGTTTAACTCTCGGGGCAGGTCCGAAGCCTTTGACCATGTAACTTTCCTCTAAAATGTAAAGACACTTTGTATCAATTCTATCTTTTTAAACTACATATTGGGATAGAGAGTGCTTAACCCTCTCGAGCTCCCACTCATATTGCGTTGAGGTGAACTTATTTTCACAACCGTTTCTTCCTTAACGTAATGTAAATTGTCTCCTTCTATAAGTCACCTCTTTAGTATGGGATTAGCCCTTGCATTAGAGGCCTAGCGCCAAGTAGGTTTTAATAAGGCGTATTTGGAGTGCAGTTTCGCCTCCTCTCAAGTTGGTATTGGGGAGGCCATGTAATATTTCTGTTTTTTCACTGAATAGGCCTCAGTAGGTTGGGTATTTTTACCCCTGTGTATATGTCCTTGGAGGACAGCTTGAACGTGGAGTTTGGTGTGGCCTTTGATAGGCTTGAACTTAAGAGCGAGTCGCTCTTTCTTAAAATTTGTTTCTGCGTGCCTCGAGGAGGCTTTACTGTGTAATTGGGAGCAAGAGCTCCTGGGCATGATTGGGGTCATCTGCCCCTTTGTTGAATCTTGTATATAGTAAAGTTGGGCTCATTGCTCAAGAATTATGTGTCTGGCTCTCGGAGCCCAAATCCTGTAACACTGTTATTGTATATTCTCGATTGGTTGCTTTGCTACTCTCTACCTGCCACTCTTGTTATTTCTTGATTTTGCAAAGAAAATATAACCTTGTTAAATTAACTTTAATTTCGTATTTTGAGACCTGTTCACCCCAGCACCTTCTTTCACCTCTGCACATCCACAATGCTCCGTAACAATAATAATAATTTTATTACTTTTACATCCCACTAACTAGTTTTTTTTGTTTTCGGAGACACCGAGGTGCCGGAAATTTGTCCCGTAGGTGTTCTTTTATATGCCAGTAAATCTAGCGACACGAGGCTAACGTATTTGAACACCTTCAAATATCATCGGACAGAGCCAGGATCGAACCTGCCAAGTTGGGTTCAGAAGGCCAACGCCTCAACCGTCTGAGCCACTCAGCCCGGTGAAATATTAACTCTTAACTAATAGTCAAAAGTCCGGATGTTTAACCAATAACAGGTTACAATGCAAATTTACTGAAGCGAGTAACAAGTATACTCTAGTCCGCTGAACGGTTGTGCTATTAGAGTTGCATAAAGGTTAGGGGACTTCCGTTTGGAAACATTTTTTTTTTGCTAGTTGTTTTACGTCGCACCAACACACATATGTCTTATGGCGACGATGGGACAGGAAGGGGCTAGGAGTGGGAAGGAAGCGGCCGTGGCCTTAATTAAGGTACAGCCCCAGCATTTGCCTGCTGTGAAAATGGGAAACCACGGAAAACCATTTTCAGGACTACCGACAGTGGGGTTCGAACCTACTATCTCCCGAATACTGGATACTGGCTGCACTTAAGCGACTGCAGCTATCGAGCTCGGTCGTTTGGAAACTGAATGCCCGCCCGCCCTGCTACAGTTTAGTGGGGAGTCCAGCGATGGGTTGCGGGCAATCTTCCCCTCCATCGCGCGGTAAACTTTCGCTGACTCTCTCTGTAGAAATATCGTTCTACTCGTAATGGTAACGATTTAAATGGCGATGGTGGTGGTTGATGTCGAGACTGGTTTTATAAAGTAACAAAATTGCGTGGTTTTGGACCATATTGATAAGGAAAATAACGCAGATGTCCATGGAAATAAGAAGCAAGGCGTAAGGAAGGACCGCTCAAAGAATAAAAGGAAAGTGTATCACGACAGGAGGGTAAAATGAACTAGGATGCTCTAATAACACGGAGACGGAACAAAATCAAGTTGTGATGACGTACAATGTCCTAAGACGAAAAAACATAGCGGTAGACATCGAATATTTAATGTGGTGTCGAGTTTAGGAAATGTCTAGTTTTGCGGAGTGAGGAGTGTATTATTCTTATTATACTTCATATTACTAGCACAGTATAAAACACAGAAACGTACATCTTATTCTAAAACAATGGTTACAAATTAAAAAAAGAAACATATAATACTAAATAAATGGTTATCTCTTTGTAGGAAATATTTATTGATTCTCGACTCCTCTCGCTCTCATTTCGTCTTCGTGCAGCTTCGTCAGGCAGGCGATGGAGAAACAAAACGTCCATAGCAGATGCTCCTTCAGCGGCCTGTAGTCCTTCACTGTGAGTCATCTTTTTCACTTTTCCATTTCCTTCCATCTGTTCATCTTCTGATTTGTCCTTCCTCATCCATTTTCCATCACCACCACCACTAACAACTTCGCAGCCTGGAAATTTTCTTCAATAAGTCCAGTGTTTTACAGTTTTCTATCTTTTCCTGGCTTTCTTGAAACTCGTTTTTCTGAATGATCAAGCAATTTTCTTCAGTTACGCACAGGACTGTTTATAAGCTCGATTTCATTCCAACATTCAGAATCCACCCCACTACGTCCAACATACTGCTTTCTTCAGTTTGTCGATCATATCACACTCTACCCCCACTCGTCACTCTTTCTTCAAGAGAAGAAAGAAGTTTATGTCTGTACTACTTCTTCATTGCTTCAAAAACGCCCTGGTTCATTGGTTGACACACCGAAGTTACGTGAGGAGGAAGAAACATGGCTCTTGTATCTTGTTCAAGTTAAATGATCTAGCGATTAAAAAAATAAGAAAAATTAGTGCTTGTCAAGTTGTCGAGTTGTGCGGAATATCGAGTAATCGGGAGTCGAGTTAGTAGGGTTCCACTGTAATAGATTAAAAACCGATTTGACTAGTAGGAAGAGTCGTCTAGCCCGCTCTTCCGTATTGTAGCGAGAGTAACATAAGCTATAGGGGTTTTAACAAGCCTTACTCCTAATGTTTATGCAAATCTCATAGCAGAACTGTCGTGTGTATGGGCTACAGTGCCATGTTAATCGCTTCGGTAGTTATGCTTTGTAACCTATTATTACCTCTACTGATTAACCCTCACTAACACTCACTAAACACATACATAAATACCACAGTGGGGTCTGCTCGATCCAGTCATATTGTAGTCATTCATATCATATCCTTTGAATTTTACCCCTTGTTCTTATTCTATATGTCTACTGTATAGTTAGACGACACCGGTAAATGACTATTATGATCTCTAGCTCTTACATATTTTAATTAATTAAATTATAGTTACAATGAAAGCAGTTACAGCCTGAAAATTGCAAAGATAAATAAATATATAATTTGGATAATTTTCATCAATCTTTGGAGCCTTTTTCACAGTAAAGTTATTAAACAGTTTAGCGAGAGGTTACAAAATGCTTCACAGGAGATGATTGTAGTCGACATATACCATGGAACGGTGACTCTGGCAGAATGGTTTCGCACACTGCGAACAGACTCCGTTGATTTTTCTGTCATTCTACCTTGCATAGATGGCACATCGGAACTTCCTCTGAACATCACGTTGGATAGGCACTTGGTTAATCACTTCAAGTTCAAAATTTGGGCAGTTGTTTTCTTTATGTAGCTCTGTACTGTGGGTATATGGAGCCGATTCTGAAGGCGAGGCTCAGTAAGTAACATGCCTAAGTCTTTCAAAAACTGTCTACGATTCCTCTTTCCTTGCTACAATCCCGAATTGGCAAGATTAAAAGGAATATATGAATTGACTCCATCAGGGTGTAAGATTCCGAACATGACACGAAGTGGCTCCGCTTTGTTCTTTTACAAGTGGAGTATGTCTTACACAGTTGATCAAAGGTGTCAGTATCACCTTTAGTTTCATTGTACTGTATGTGTGAATTATGACAGGTTTATTTGAGGTTCCATTCACGGAGTTATCATGATGCAAAGTTGATAGTAAAATTACCAACTTGTTTTGTTTAAGTGAATGAGACACAAGAGTTTTCTCAAGATCGAACGCAAATCTAGATGTTCCTGTAGGTTTTTTTTTGGTGAGAAAAATTGGTTGGATTTCTTTCTTATTTTTCCTAAGCGCTTCCACCATTGTAAGACCCTACTGATTCAGCAGCATGTCAGCAAGTGGAACTGATGCGAGCCAGTTGTCGACCATCACATTCCTGTTAGAAAAATGAATAGGTTCAGTCAGTTTGCGAACATAGCAAGTAGGTACTGATTCATTTTTCTAGTACTGAAATTTTCCTATACATGGCATTGCATTCATCATGTAGGATGCTCTAGCATTATTCAGCATGAGTACCTTTATTTCTTACTTATCAGGTTTTGAACCTGTGTAAATTCGGAAGCTACATTTAACACGAAATCCTATGAGCTGTTCATCCACGGAACAGTATTTATACGGGGTGTAATGAGTTTTACAATTTTCAACAAAACAGTCCCATACTTCTCATATTCCGGTCATTTTTTCTGTATTTTTCCTTTCATCCTGTTCCTCTTTGTTATCAAAAAGTAAATAGTAAAGAAGGAATAGAAATATTTGTTCTGAAACTGTCGCACGAAATATGTGACAGATCAGAGATTTTTGGTGTTAGAACGAGACACTCGTAGAGTCCCTGATATGTACGACAGCCCCAGGAGTCCCTTTATTTCACTAACAGTGGTCTCTTTCATATAACTTTGTTGATTAGCTATTGATAAAACACAACGAATTTCTTCGTTAATGTGAGTCACAAGTAGATGGAGGATATTATCATCCATCAAAAATTACCAAGCTTCTAGAGGAATGTTTATATTTCTTTCACCACCTTTTATGGGAGACACGAGATAAACCTTCCAGTAGGGTGTATTTGCATGCGATATTGTTCTACATCCGGGTGTCTCCTGGGCAACGGACTAGGACTCTTCCTAGACGGCTGATTCTCTCACATCAGAAGTAAATAAACCACCTTTTATACCAGGAAGATGTATTTTGAGGATGTGTTTACTCAAAGGTCGGCCTCTTTTCTCCACAGTATCTGAAGACCAATGGTGCCCACCTTTCCTCTTCAGGCCGGTTACATTGCGACTTGAAACCGGTACCTCTACTTCAACTTCGGTGTCCCTTTCATACTCAGCATTGAATTCACTTTCGTATTCACTGTCCTCAAACACGTTGTCAGATTCAAATTCTGAATCACCAAGGATATCTTGCTCACTTCCGCTATCTTCTAATAATTCCCTAACGTTACGATCTGAAGTCCATCCTTGGAATCAGCCATTTCAAACACTGTCTCTAGCACTAACGAAACACGTGTCAGTTTGTTATCACATAGAAAAGAACTGCAGCAGCAAGACACACACCAGAAAAAGACGACCATAAATACCACACTGGGGTTTCCGTGACTCCGCGATGGTATCCAGACATTTCGCACCACGGACATTCCGTACCACTTGATTTTTGAGGACATTTCGTACCATTTAGGTCGTTATCTACCTGCGAACGGTTTTCCTGTAATCCCAATATATTTACGCCAGGACAATCTGTACTACTTGATGTCAAATAGGAATTCCATTTCCACGCCAGCGGGCGTAATAAGTCTGACAGAAACACTTTAGAAATCAGACACAAAAGTAATTTGCATTTGCTTAAGAAAATTTCTATTTTATTTCAACAATTGCCCTTTAAACTTTACTTATCGCTTATGTTTACGTAGATATCATAAGAAAGTCGATTTTGTGAAGTATATATCCTGAAACAAAACAACACAATAGAAATATACATAGTGTTCGGGATGCAATGTGCCTGACGAGCATAAGGATGGATAATATTATTATTATTGTGAATATTACGAGTATATAAACTACTGCATTGTTTCCTTATCAAGTAAAGTAAAAAAATATGATTAACTGGCCGGTTTGGGCTTGAAGGTCACGCGGAAAAAGGAAAATGAAATGTCGTGTGGCTTTTAGTGCCGGGATATCCCAGGACGAGTTCCGCTCGCCAGGTGCAGGTCTTTCTATTTGACTCCCGTATGCGACCTGCGCGTCATGATGGGTAAGAAATGATGATGAAGACAACACATACACCCAGCCCCCGTGCCATTGGAATTAACCAATTAAGGTTAAAATCCCCGACCCGGCCGGGAATCGAACCCTCTGAACTGAAGGCCAGTACGCTGACCGTTCAGCCAACGAGTCGGACGCGGAAAAAGGAAACTACTGAAATATGGAAGTCGCTAGGTCCCCGCGAATGACGAAAACGATATAAGACTTAACACGTACGCCAATCAGGTCTGTTGCGCCCGACGGAAGGTTAACATCAGTACTGGTCACCAGTGGTGCCAACTTAGCGGACTTCCCGCTAAATATGGCGGATTCTAAACCCTTCTAGCGGCAAAAAAATCCATTTAGTGGCTAGCGGTATTTTTTAGCGGAATGTTGATGTGCCAGAGGATTTTCTACTGGCTTTGTGAAATGTGATGTCACATATTTACGGCATAGATATCACCAAATATATATATTTTTTTGCTAGTTGCTTTACGTCGCACCGACACAGATAGGTCTTATGGCGACGATGGGACAGGAAAGGGCTAGGAGTGGGAAGGAAGCGGCCGTGGCCTTAATTAAGGTACAGCCCCAGGATTTGCCTGGTGTGAAAATGGGAAACCGCGGAAAACCATTTTCAGGGCTGCCGACAGTGGGGTTCGAACCTACTATCTCCCGAATACTGGATACTGGCCGCATTTAAGCGACTGCAGCTATCGAGCTCGGTCAAATAAAATTAGTGGGAAAAAATTAGAATGCACCTTATCCCTTGTAGAAGTGCCACTACTGTTGTTTTTCAATTGTGATAGGCCAAGCCTCTAAATTCCCTCATGTAATTAGGAAGTATAGTTTTTTACTGGACGAGATCTGTTTTCCTTTGTGACTATGTATCTTAGTTCAGTTCTTTACTGGTGTCTGTGCGGGACTGAGTCAACCTACTGCAGCACTACAGGGGTCATCATTTAAATACAATAGAGTCTCGTTAATCCGAACTAATTGGGACCGGAGTTTGTTCGGATTACGAAATTTTCGGATTAACCGGAAAATATTTTCTAATAATAATGTTATTGGTTTTACTTACCGCTAACTATTTTTACGGTTTCCGGAGACGCCTAGGTGCCGGGATTGGATTTTCTTCCGCGGGAGTTCTTTTACGTGTCAGTCTACTTACACGACGAGGCTGTCGTATTTGAGCACCTTCAAATACCTCCGGACTGAGCCAGGATCGAACCTGCCAAGCTGGGGTCAGAAGGCCTGCGCCTCAACGGTTTGAGGAAAATAGTTTGTACAATACAGTACCGTACATACTGTAATTTGAAATGTCCATTCTTTAGCATTTACATTAATAAAATACTGTATAAAATTACAATAAAGTAGTTAAGAACCCGTAGAGGAAAAAATGACTAAAACGAGGTTGAAACTTGTCCCCTAAAACTGCTAAAATACGGTAATAGGTTACACTTTCGCATTGTGCCCGGGATGCGAAGAGCTGCTTGTGATGTTTATTTAATAGTTCTGCCGCTCTCTCAGTGGTAGCGCTGCAGAACGTGAACCCGTGACTCACTGATTGATGTTTATGAGACGCTGGTTTAACACTGCACCTTCGAGTAGGTTCCAATCACTACGGAAAAAGAAACTAACAGACTTTGTAATGATAAACGACCAGTGACTGATGGTTTATGATGTGTAATTATGTTTACATTAAGTTATTCTATTAAAATATGACTAACAAAATGCATAAATCTTCATTCTATAATATGTTCTTTCATTTCAGTAAGGAGATTTTTTTAAACATTGAATATTTCAGTTCGGATTAACCGGACTTTCGGATTAACGGGGTTCGGATTAACAGGACTCTAGTGTATTTAGTATTTTAGTGACTTTCATCAGTGTGTTATTCATGAATCCTGTGTTTTTTCTATTTAAACCATTTACGGTATTTATTTATTTTTAAATAAAAAGTGAAAAATATAGCGGATTCCTAGTGAAATTGACACAGTCAATTAGCGGATTTCACGATGGCAGTGTTGGCAACACTGGTGGTTACACCGTGGGGGAGGCTTCTGCGCCAGTAGTGGAAAATGGATATACAAACGAATGCATTCATTAGGAAATAATTTTAGCTTCGCAATACTTCCCTTCACTTTCAAGTGGTACGAAATGTCCTAGAACCCTCTGCGATATATTTACTTCTCTTCCACGGATGTCTGCTTTCGCTGACAGATCTGAATGATGCATCAGTGTGTGACAAGGTACTTAACTTAATTTACAAACATGACTCAGTAGCCTACAGTTTCATACAAAATATTTATTCCATTATATGTTTCCCATAGGGTCGCTGAGAGCCCAGAAAGGTGCTCCAGGGTTAATAATAACACTACCTTGACTGTTGTTATTTGAGATGTGCTCTGTCCCTTCTGCTGTTACTCGTTTCTGCTAGACGGAATTACTCCTGCAACTATACAATACCTAACTGGTCGATGGTAGCTTTAGAAAAGAGTGTAAAATATATGTTCTATGGAAGTTTTCTGGAAGAACATTTCAGTTTAAAATCCAGAGAGAAATCAATACACTTTTCATCAGATTTACGATGAAACGAACCGTCAGGTGCGATAAAAATGGCGATATTTTTGTTATACGTGGTGCCCCAAAACAAAAGCCACGAATCCTCTAGCGCAGCCTGTTAAACCTATTGTTAAGCGAACACGGATTGTGCGAAATAGTGTGTTTCTACTGGGAGATATGAGCCTCGTAATGGAATTTTCACTTTAGTCAGTACAATGTGGCCAGAGTAATGGATGCTGGCTCAGAACTAGAAGAACATACGCACGCTACTCTGTATTTAATTTCTTTGACAGACAGTGATAAAGGATGTTGCTGCTATTAATACTCTTGTCTAATCGAAGATCTTTTGATGTGTGCAATTTCATTTTGGCCGTCCAGCGACAGGTTTATAATATTTCCGCAGTAGAATCCAAGTTCGATTTTAATGTATAGTCAGGGGTTATTCCAGGCCTAGGATTTATATCACAAGTAATCATGTTCATATAGGTTCATACTGACTACACGTCATAACTTGAGAAAGAATATAGAGGGATCAGTCACCTAATCAGTACACAATGTTATAATGTAAAAAAATATTTATCAAACAAAAGTGGAGAGGTTTTGGCTTTTGGAGCCTACATCAGCAGACAAGCACTTAATTAAGACTAATAACAGATAAACCCATTTGATAGAAATATCATGGATCTATTATGGGTAATTGAGACAGTTCGGAACAAAATATTGGGTATCATTGATAAATGCTCATAAATTTACCACAAGATGGCTAAATATATATCAAGAAATACTTTAAACTAATTATTATTATTATTATTATTATTATTATTATTATTATTTAGGATAGTTTCAACCTCCTATGGGTTACGATTACACACCTTCCTTGACTGCTGATGTTCTTTCTTTCTACGCCAATACTCCATCGTTCTCCGGCTCGTTTTTGCTCGTTCCTCATCCGAGAACCCCCTCCTTGTTCTCCTGGATTTCGCTACGAACAGATCACCTCCACAATTTTCCTTCTGAACACTGTTCTGTTTGTAATACCTCCCTCATCAATTCTACATTTTTTAAGATACTGATTAACTTCTTTCAGCCGTGGTACTTGGGTTTTTCTTTTTTCCTGGAAGATGAGAATCTTATTTGCTAGGCGTTCCAGTCCCATTATTCTCAGGTGTCCGTAGAAAATCAGTCGCCTTTTCCTTATCAAGGTTGAAATGTTGTCGCATTTTTCATACAGCTCTTGATTTGATCTAAAACGGAAGGTAATCCCATTTCCTGTTGCTTTCCTGGCTCCCATAATGTTCCTCAGAAATTTACGCTCTTTCTTTTCTATTTCGGTAGTCCTCTTTCTGGCAATTGTCTCTGCTACATAGAGCCATTCAGGTTTTACCACTGCCTGAGTTTGGCTTGAAAGGAGAGGGATTTGGATTTATAAGTTTCCTGGAGTAGTCTGAATGTAATCACCATCTTTTTTACTCTTTCTTCGATAGCTGGCTTCTCCTTGCTGTTAGGAGTCCGAATCTCCTCTAGATATTTGAATTTGTGGACTCTCCTTATGTCACCATACCTGGTCTTCATTGTCCATGTTGGTTCCTTTTTTTATGCTATTGGCTTTACGTCTCACCGACACAGTTAGATCTTATGGCGACGATGGGACAGGAAAGGGCTAGGAGTGAGAAGGAAGCGGCCTTGGCCTTAATTAGGGTACATCCCCAGCATTTGCCCGGTGTGAAAATGAGAAACCACGGAAAACCATATTTAGGGCTGCCGACAGTGGGGTTCGAAACCACTATCTCCCAAATACTTAAGCGACTGCAGCTATCGAGCTCGGTATGTTGGTTCTTTGGGATCTGTGTCCATGTACTCAGTTTTCTCGAAAGATATTTGCAGTCCTGCCTTTTCTGCTGTTTCTTGTAAAACCTCTATCTGTGTAGTGGCAGTCTCTAGATTTTCATCGAACAACACTAAGTCGTCTGCAAATGCAAGTCATTAAAATTTAAGCCCAGCCTTTTTGTGTCCTTTCTTGATTCCATTCGGTATATTTTACTGACTTATTTCTTACAGCCATTCTTTTATCACTTTATCCAATACGCAGTTGAGGAGGACTGGGCAGAGGCCATTACTTTTACTGAAACCCGTCTTGATTTAAAACAGTTCTGATAGATCTCCAAGGAATTTTATTTGCGATCGGTTGTTTGTTAATGTCTGTTGTATTATATTAGTTGTTTTGTCATCTATTCCACATTCTTTCAGCGCGTTTATTAATGTGTCCCTGTCGACAGAGCCATGTGCCTTTTTGAAATCTACACATGTCATATTTACCTTCTTGTCTGCTGCTAAAGTTTTAGTTTTGATTAAAGTCTTGATGGTAAATATCTGCTCCGCACAGGGCCGTCCTTTCCTGAATCCTGCTTGGTATTCCCCCATGGTTGATCTATGTGATTCTGACAGGAGTGATATACCTCTATAGTTGTTAACATTAGTTAAGTCTCCTTTGTTTATATAACGGGTGAATGACAGCATCCTTCCACTCATCTGGTATCTTTTCCGTTTCCCAAATCTTTCGGAAGAATCTCACTAACTGTTCTAATACTTTGTCCCCTGAGTATTTTAGAAGTTCCACCACGATTGAATCTTTACCGAATGTTTTATTATTATTATTATTATTATTATTATTATTATTATTATTATTATTATTATTATTATTATTATTATTATTATTATTATTATTATTGTTACCGAGTTTTGTGGTAGTTATGCGTGAAAGAAGGTGCGGGGTGGTGAACAGGTCTCAAGCTACTAAAGTAAAATTAATTTAAAATTTACCAAGGTTATATTTTCTTTTCATAAACAAGGAAATAACAAGTATGGCAGGTACAAAGTAGCAAGTCCAAAGGGTAGTTACAATATTTACAGGATTTGGGCTTCGAGCCCTGAAAACACAATTCTTGAGCAACTAGCCCAACTTTACGATATACAAATTTCAACAACGGGGCAGAAGACCCCAATCAAACCCTGGAGCACTTGCTCCAAATTGCACAGTAAAGCCTCCTCGAGGCATACAACACTCAGTTTTTAAAAGAGCCACTCGCTCTCAAATTTAAGCCTCTCCCAGGCCACACCAAACTCCACCTTCAAGTTGTCCTCAACGGACGTAAACACAGGGGTAAAATACCCAATCTACTGAGGTCTATTAAATGAAAAGAAGGTTAATTAAATGACCTCTAAAATGACAATTTGAGAGGAGGCAAACTTGCACTCCTAATATACTTTGATTAAGACCTACTTGGCACTAGGCCGTTAATACAAGGGCTAATCCCATACTAAAGAGGTGACTTAAGAAGAGAACAATTTGTTTTACGTTAACGAAGAATAGGTTGAGAAAACTAAGTTCACCTCACAACAATATGAGTGGGAGCTCGAGAGGGTTTGCACTCTCTATCCCAGTATGTAGCTTTAAAAGAGAATATATGAAAAGAGTAGTTACATTTAGGAAAAGGTTACATGGTGGAACGCTTCGAACCCGCCCCGAGAGTTAAACTGCTGAGCTAGCAAAGAAAGAAGTTATTAATCGGCCATTACCTTGTTGTTGACCGCTGCCGAGGAAAGAGGCGCTTCCCGCCCCCTGCTATGTACTTTACACACTGAAAGATGGAACAGAAGTGGCGCAGAGACCCAAAAATCAGCAGTTTATATCCTCTCGCGGAAGGTTCTAGGCGTTAGGGGAATGAAAACACCCGCCCACAATTACTTTATTGGCTAGGGTACAGAAACATATCCAAGTTGGGGGAAGATACATCGGATTGGTCGGAAATTACTAAAAGAAATTCGGGATTGGATAAATCTAAAACAAGGGGAAAAAGAGGGGTATACAGCCAACTTAAACAATAACAGAAAGAAATTTAACAAGAAACAAACATTTGAAATAAAAATTTCTCCAACAAAATAGTTCTTTGACTCCGCACTAGGGTGCACTATTGTTGATCTTCAGTAGTGTCCTCTAGAAAAGAAAGTTCACACTTCTTACTTCAAGCGAAACAAAAACACATCAAAAATGACACAGTTCAAAAACTCAAAATTTTTCACGTGGTGACATCTTCTGAGAAGGTAAAGAATTAATAGCGTAGATAAAGTTCAGACTTCCTCCAGCAGAGGAGTTTCAACTGGCGCAATTTTTAAATTAGCGGCGTGGAGGTGTAGCGCCCGGTACAGACCTCCCCCCCCAAAAGTTCCTCCAGGGGTGACACATGAAATTGTTTGAAAACAATTTGATGTAGATTTGGAGATTAATTGCCAAAAAAAATTTATAAGACTTTCTTAATTTGGTTTGGTTCAGTTTCAAAATTTTGTTGTTGCAGGTGAAGTACAGTCTTTATGTTTGTAGAAGTTGAGTTCTGAAAATAAACTTTTAATACTTAAAAGTGATGAAAAATTTTGCAATGTCCACCAAATATTGCTGTTGAATTCCCAAGTGTAATCATTACTTATAGTAACTGTTCATGTAGTTGATGTTGATGAAGTGAGATGGCCAGACCGGCCGTTGCAGCTAGCGTCCAAAGGAGGCCGCTCGGACCCCTCAAGTACCCTGAGATACCGCTCGCCCGCACTATGAGGGGAGCAGTGGTGCCGAAACACGCCGCGCCCGCGGTGAAGATATACAGGCTGCGGGCAAGTAGCAGGTCGTGCGCCGCACATCAGCCTTGGCCGGGAGGAGAGCTCCGGCTCGCCGTGCACATGTCGTCCTCGCTGGGGCCGAGGGGGCTCGTCCTCGAACCCAGTCGCGGCACAGCGCCGCGCGGCTGCGGGGGCACTGAAACATTAAAGCTAGGCGGCAGAATATTGTTGGACCATCATCATTTTTTGAGGGCACAGTCTTGTTAGAGAGGTAGAGGGGCCAGCGGCGTGCAAATATCCATGGCATTTAATATAATAACGCCACAGTGTGTATTGGAGCAGGAGACGGGAGCGTGGTAATGGCCGAGGCAAGGACAGTATGGCAGTTTAACAAATCGGGGGAGGTTTTACACAAATGCTTACATATAAAACAAAATATTATAGAAGGGGCAGAATGCCTAGAATTTGAAAACTCAAAAAAAATATAACCTTCATATTCCTATCAAATTATATGAAGCAAGGTGACACGAAATTTACACCGGTTTCACCTGGGACAGGTGAACACTAAATATCCTCTCGGTGGCTGGATTGCTTACTAACAATGTAACCGGCGTAAGAAAATCGAGAATGATACAAGGCCCATGAAATCTGGGGGCAAGCTTGCCCGCGGGAACAAAGTTCTTGACTATAACTTGGTCACCTACCTTCAAAGGGGTGGGTCTCCGTCCACGATCATACCTTTCCCTAACCTTTTCATGAGACACTTTAAGATTGGCTTTAGCCTTCTTCCAAAGATCTTTAATATTATCCGGATCTATTGTCTCGGGTAGAATGTCACTCAGAGACCAGAGGTTAGAGAGCGGCGAGTTGGGAACAAACTTGAACATCAAAGAAGCTGGAGTGAATTTATGGGATTCATGAACCGCCGAATTCAAAGCAAAAGCTAACCAATGCAGGGACGTGATCCACCTGGAATGATCTTCATGATGATAGGCAATAAGTGCGGACCTGAGATTACGATTAACCCGTTCAGCCAGAGATGGTTGAGGGTAATAAGCAGAAGTAGTTACATGAGAGATGGATAAGTCAAAACAGAATTTACGAAAAAGATTTGATGTAAACGCCTTAGCGTTATCGGACACAATATATTGGCACGGACCAAAAGAAGCAAAAATAGAATTTAGGCAAGTAATGGTGGACTGAGCGGTAGCCAGCTTAGTCGGAAATAACCAAGAAAATCTGGTAAAACCATCTACGCATACAAAGATGAACTTGTTAGCATTACCCTTTGACTGGGGGAAGGGTCCTACATAATCAATGTACAGGCGTTCCATGGGGCGCGACGCTTGATGGGAAGACAAAAGGCCTACCTTGGTGGACATGGTGGGTTTACTAAGCAAACAAGATTTACAAGCTTTTACAAGTTCACGGATTTCACCGTCCATACCTTTCCAGATGAACATTTCACGAATCCTTTCACGGGTTTTAAAGATACCCAGATGCCCTCCTAATGGGGTCTCATGATAATACTTGAAGATCATAGGTACAAGAACAGCTGGAACGACAACTTTCATCATCTTATCATGCCTCGATGGGCAACATAGAACACCATTCCTCAGAACATAAGGGACAACATGTTCCCCAGAAGAAAGGGTTTCCATTATCGGAGCCAGCGTCGGATCTTCACGTTGGTATTTCTCAATATCCCTAAAAAGCATGGGAGCATCTGTTAAGATGGCATTAACACCAGATAGTATGGATTCGGGAGGTGATGAACTGTCGACCGGTTCATGGGTCTCGACGTCGTTAGAAAACATACGACTGAGTCCATCAGCAACAACATTTTCAGTACCTCTGATATGCCGGACGTCGAATTGGAAGGCAGAAATACGGATGGCCCAACGGGCTATACGACCAGTACGACGCGGCCTACCTAAGACCCAGCTTAAAGCTTGATTATCTGTCTCCAGGTCGAATTTGACGTGTTCCAGATAGAGACGGAACTTTTCTAAGGCGAATAAGACTGCCAAACCTTCGAGCTCATAGATGGAATACTTGGTTTCTTGAGCCGACAAAGTCCTGGATGCATAGGCGATAGGTCGCCTCCCTAGTTCAGTCTCTTGAAGAAGGACTGCCGCTACTGCTGACGACGACGCGTCGGTTTGGACGATGAATTTCTTCGAGAAATCAGGCTTAGCAAGTACAGGGGCATTACAAAGAGCTAATTTAAGGTCTTCGAAAGCGGCTTGTTGAGACGGTCCCCACTCAAATTTGATGCCTTTCCTACGAAGAAGGTTTAAGGGCGCCGCTCTATTACCGAAGTTAGGAATAAACTTCCTGAAGAAATTCACCATACCAATGAACCTGGCGATGCCTTTGATGTCCTTGGGAGGTTTAAAATCACGGATGGCCTGTGTTCTAGAATGATCGACGGCTACCCCATCAGGTGACACAATATGCCCTAGGAATGACATAGAGGGCTTAGCAAAGGCAACCTTGGACAACTTAACCGTTAACCCAGCCTTACGAAGGCGATCGAGGACTTCTCGCAGATGATCTAGATGTTCTTCGAAGGTTTCCGAAAATACGACGACATCATCCAAGTAGTGGTACAAGTATTCAAATTTGATGTCGGAGAAGACCCTATCTAGCAGCCTAGTGAGTACAGCTGCTCCCGTGGGGAGCCGGAAAGGCACGCGGTTGTATTCATATAAATTCCAGTCCGTGGCAAACGCTGTAAGGTGTTTAGACTCTTCGGCAAGGGGAATTTGATTATAGGCCTGATTCAAGTCCAAGATAGTAAAGAACTTGGCCTTACGAAACCATGAAAAACAAGAATGAAGGTCAGGAAGGGGCACAGATTGCAACACCACCTTCCGATTGAGAGCCCTATAATCAATGACAGGCCTGAAGCCTCCTTGGGGTTTCGGAACTAGAAAAATAGGCGAAGAATACGCCGACTTAGAGGGCCTAATAATACCATCCTTCAACATCTGATCGATAATTTCTTTCAGAGCCTTCATTTTAGGTGGAGATAGCCTATACGGTGGAAAACGGACAGGAATCGAATCCGTGACCTCAATTTTGTATTCGATCAGGTCAGTAACACCAAGAGTATCAGAAAACACCTCTGGAAACGACTGACACAGCTTACGAATACTATCAGCCTGCTCCTCGGGTAGATGTCTAAGGTCTAACAACATCTCATCCTGGGTAGGCGAAATAGAAGAACATGATGCAGAATTACACTTTAATAGAGGGATGCTACAATTAGAGGCAAATTTGAAAGTGCAAGACCTACTCTGAAGATCGAGCACAAGACCAGTGTGAAAAATAAAGTCCGCTCCCAATATAATGGGGCAAGACAAGAGCTTGGCCACAAACAATTTAACTTTCCATGTGAATTTAAAAATACGAATTTTGACCAATAAGGAACCTAGAATTTCTACTGGGGATGAATTAGCCGAAACATATTGAACAGGAGATGAGACATAGTCAGGTAGTTTACAAACAGATTTCAATTTAGAATACCATTCAGCCGAAATAATCGAACAGACACTGCCTGAATCTAATAAAGCGGTTATAGGCTCATTGTTTAACTCAATCTTAAGAAAAGGAATAGGTGCGGGGGAATCCGCCGCAATCCTAAGACACTCCTTGGGACATTCAAAAGATGCATTTGAAAATTGCTCGTTCCCTAAATTTACAACCTGTTTACTAGGGGCTGAGTCTCCTGAAGATGGATTAGTCGACCCAGCCGAAGCCACTAGTCACTTTTTATTATTGGCATAGGTGGAATTTGCACCAGAAGTTGAGCAGGAGGGGGTGCTATTCGAATTTGGGCAATTCTTGGCAATATGTGAGAAAGCCCCACATTTAAAACAGCCTTGTGCTGACCCAGCTCCATTATTTGTCCCACTCGACTTGATCAGTGGACACTTATTGCGCAGGTGGTCAGGCGACCCACAAGCATAACATTTACGAGGGGTGACTGCTCGGCGAGGTGGAGGCCGAGTATTACTAAAGGAAGGCGGGGGTTCTTTCGCTACACGCAAAGAATCGGCGTATCTAACTCCTTCCGCTGAGACGGCCAACGCTTCAAGTTCAGAGAAAGTTTGCGGGCACGCCGCGAATCACAAGTATGACCTATAAGATGGTGAAATGCCTTCTACAATAGCCTGTACAATCTGATCTTCAGGAAAATGAAGGGCAAACACCCTAGTATAATACTTAATGTCTTGTATGAAATCAGCCAAGTTCTCATCCAATCGCTGTACACGATAATAGTACTTCTGAATAAGGGAGGACCTGGCCCTAGCAGGGATGAAGTTAGCTAGCAAGTGGGCATGGAAATCCTCAATAGATGATTGCTCGGCAATGGCTCTTACGATTTTATCAGAGAGAATACCAATAGCATACGGATAGATAATTTGCAAAATTTGACATGGTGAAAGAGAAAAAAACAAGGGCATGATCCTGAAATTCAACTAGAAATCTTAAAAATGAAATTACGTCACTGGTGGTATTAACGGAAAACTTAGAGATACCTCTGAGCAACATTGCCAAGGGATGAGGCAAGCTACTAAACCCGGGTGACATAGTAGGTAAAGGTTTCAATGGCAAGGTAGTTAATTCAGAACGTACATTATTTAATGAGTTACGGCGTTCAGACTCGTCCAATGGGGCAGAGGTTGTTTGGGCAGCAATGGTTTTCCTATTGACTTCTCCCTTATGAGGCTCTTCCTCGCTACCTACATTCACCGTGACGGGTTGATCAGGTTTGGGAGGAACCTCCCCAGTTAACAATTGAGTGACCTTGCTAGATAATTCAGACATATTTTCAAGCAGCGTACTAGCTTCCTTCTTCTGAACGTCATTCAACTTTAGAGACAACAGATCATTAACTCTATTTGAAAAATGAAACAGCCTAGCTTGCACACGCTTAATTTGATTAGGAGAAGGATCATTTTCATCAAAAAAACTAACTACAGAAGCTAGCCCAGTAATATTCTCCGTGATCGTGGAAAGAGAGTCGTCAATTTCTTTCTCTCCCAATGTGGGGATGGAAATGGGCAAATCAAGGGACTCTCTAAGCTTATTGGTGTCTACTGCAACCGTGCCTCCAGATTGCACATTTCTAATAGTTAACTCATATATCAACTCCTCTTTGCGCAAATAGTTAAGATGGAGAACATCGCGAGGGCCGGGCATGATGACACAACAATTTTGAAAAAATCAAGAAAAATTCCAGTAACTGAGAAAATTGTTAGAGTTCGGAACAAAATAATGTTTAGCCGTCAAAAGGGGCTAAAATGAGACCCATTCAACCACGCTCTGCTACCACTTGTTACCGAGTTTTTGTGGTAGTTATGCGTGAAAGAAGGTGCGGGGTGGTGAACAGGTCTCAAGCTACTAAAGTAAAATTAATTTAAAATTTACCAAGGTTATATTTTCTTTTCAAAAACAAGGAAATAACAAGTATGGCAGGTACAAAGTAGCAAGTCCAAAGGGTAGTTACAATATTTACAGGATTTGGGCTTCGAGCCCTGAAAACACAATTCTTGAGCAACTAGCCCAACTTTACGATATACAAATTTCAACAACGGGGCAGAAGACCCCAATCAAACCCTGGAGCACTTGCTCCAAATTGCACAGTAAAGCTTCCTCGAGGCATACAACACTCAGTTTTTAAAAGAGCCACTCGCTCTCATATTTAAGCCTCTCCCAGGCCACACCAAACTCCACCTTCAAGTTGTCCTCAACGGACGTAAACACAGGGGTAAAATACCCAATCTACTGAGGTCTATTAAATGAAAAGAAGGTTAATTAAATGACCTCTAAAATGACAATTTGAGAGAAGGCAAACTTGCACTCCTAATACACTTTGATTAAGACCTACTTGGCACTAGGCCGTTAATACAAGGGCTAATCCCATACTAAAGAGGTGACTTAAGAAGAGAACAATTTGTTTTACGTTAACGAAGAATAGGTTGAGAAAACTAAGTTCACCTCACAACAATATGAGTGGGAGCTCGAGAGGGTTTGCACTCTCTATCCCAGTATGTAGCTTTAAAAGAGAATATATGAAAAGAGTAGTTACATTTAGGAAAAGGTTACATGGTGGAACGCTTCGAACCCGCCCCGAGAGTTAAACTGCTGAGCTAGCAAAGAAAGAAGTTATTAATCGGCCATTACCTTGTTGTTGACCGCTGCCGAGGAAAGAGGCGCTTCCCGCCCCCTGCTATGTACTTTACACACTGAAAGATGGAACAGAAGTGGCGCAGAGACCCAAAAATCAGCAGTTTATATCCTCTCGCGGAAGGTTCTAGGCGTTAGGGGAATGAAAACACCCGCCCACAATTACTTTATTGGCTAGGGTACAGAAACATATCCAAGTTGGGGGAAGATACATCGGATTGGTCGGAAATTACTAAAAGAAATTCGGGATTGGATAAATCTAAAACAAGGGGAAAAAGAGGGGTATACAGCCAACTTAAACAATAACAGAAAGAAATTTAACAAGAAACAAACATTTGAAATAAAAATTTCTCCAACAAAATAGTTATTTGACTCCGCACTAGGGTGCACTATTGTTGATCTTCAGTAGTGTCCTCTAGAAAAGAAAGTTCACACTTCTTACTTCAAGCGAAACAAAAACACATCAAAAATGACACAGTTCAAAAACTCAAAATTTTTCACGTGGTGACATCTTCTGAGAAGGTAAAGAATTAATAGCGTAGATAATGTTCAGACTTCCTCCAGCAGAGGAGTTTCAACTGGCGCAATTTTTAAATTAGCGGCGTGGAGGTGTACCGCCCGGTACAATTATTATTATTATTAACATGTGGAGAAGTATAGATTTGTTAACAAGAAGAGACTACATTTGATGGAACTACCTTTCAACTACTCACTTTACATTCTTCTCAACTAGATTACTGCATGGATGCCCTGCAGTAGCTCAAGTGTGAAGTTGACATATTTTGAGTATTTTGATCTAATATTATATACGAAGTATTTACCGATTTTGTGGCACATTTATGCATTTTTTATCAATAACCTCCAATATTTTGTTTTGAATTGTCTCAATTACCTATAACATAGCCTATTCGTGATATTTCTCCAAACGTGTTTATGTGATTATGATGGTCCGAAGAACCGAAAAATGTCCATTATTATTTGATAAAGAATATTTTTACATTATAATATTGTGTATTGATTAGGTGGTTGATATCTAATTTTTTTCTCTAAAATGTATATATAATAATGGCTAAGTATGTACATGGTGTAATCCTGAGTTTCGCAGGTGCATTTTGATCGCGAGGAATTCAATATGATTTCTATCACTACAAAGGTGAGGTTCATCGGCGTGCAAACTCTTGTCTTCGCTATTGCGACCTACGCAGTGGAAACTTTGACAGGGAAAAGGACTGATCGACGTATGACTAACTCATAGAAATGTGGTACTAAAATCAGCTTGACGTCACAACAAGATTTTCAACCCTTACCAGCCGAAAGCAATTCATCACATTTTGAGGAACCTGCAAGTAATGGAAATCTGATCATAGAGAGTCGAGGATATGTCCGATGACCCAGAGACTCTCTCTCACACGTCTGGGAACAGCGTAATACTGGCAGTGGTAAAATAATATGAATGTGTGAATTCACGGCGTGTTGAGCTGCCTGGACGAAGATGGACAGGTGCATACCCCCTTCACTATCATTTCATTCTTGACTGAACAATTCCAATAACCATGCTCCATTCAAAAGCCACAAAGCGTAACGAAGATGCACCATCACATGACTGACAGGGTAGCTAGAACAAACTTCACGGGCTAGTAATAGGCTACTTACCTCTTGAGTGTCTGAATTTACACGTAAAGGGACTACAGATCGCTTACCGCTTTATTATAAGAGTGCATGCATTTAAGAGAAGATAAGTACCGTGCACTCTCATTGATAAAATTTCAAGTATATGTCCTTTTATCCCTAGAAATTCTGCACCTAGGACTTTAAATACATTTATGCTGTTCTTGGAACCTCCAATTAGTTCAATATACCAAAATTAAGCGATTGTATGGTAAGATTTATTCTTTCCTAGTACATGAATTTATTTTTGAGGGAATAAGTGTTAATATCTTTCTAATTCAGACGATAAGAAAGATTTTGGTTCAGGAACTTTGCGTAATAGTTTTCAGAAATGGATGAAAATTTGAATATAATCCGTTCGATAGTTTGTCATACGAAGGTTTGTATTATATTGAAACAGTGAAATGCTTATTGCTTAAATCAAAGTAATACAGTATCGTTGCCCATACTACGGGGCATTTAATATTATATTTTGGTAATTGACTCTACGCAGTCATATATTTTGCAAGAATCGGACGGAAGACTACGATAATGTTGGTAAACATGAGCAGTACAAGATAAATGAGTTGAGACACACGTCAAGATTAGGATCTGTGTTTAAAGTCTAGAAAATGGTTTTATATAGTACGTGTTTTATTGACAATTGTATCCAGCTCCATGGCTAAATGTTTAGCGTGTTGGTCTTTGGCTACAGGGGTCCCGGGTTAACCATCATTATTGAATTCCGCTGGCATGGGGGCTGGGTGTATGTGTAGTCTTCATTTCATCCTCATCATGACGCGTAGGTCGCCTACGGGTGTCAAATCAAAAGACCTGAACCTGGTGAGCCGAGGTTCTCGGACACCTCATGGCACTAAAAAACCATGCGCCTTTTCATTTCATTTCATTGACAATTGTTATAAAATATATCAAAGAATGACAGACATAGTACCTGAATGTCGAAGACGTATATCAGTGAATATAATCAACAAATATTAGTGGAAGATTCCTTTTTAAATACAGTTCCATGTTAAACATTTAGTTGAATATTTTATTTATTACTTTCAAATGCTTAAGAATATATTTTAAATTTAAATTTTTTTCTTCAGATAGGTAGATTGAGGTTATCTTATTCGTATGTTAAAAGTAACAGGCATGATAGTAGCAAGATTGATTGCTGGTACAAAACAGGCAGAACCAATTGTAGGAGTATACTTTGTATGAGAACATAAAAATTAAATTTTGAATGAAATGGATGGATGAACTTGCTCCGTTGATTTGGTCGTGTGAATTTATGGATACTGATGAAGTCTTTGACCGAGTGCCATGTCCCGGATGGATTGTCCAAACCATTCCCTATCTCTCATGGTTGGCGTACCTCAGGGTTCAGCATTATATCCATTCATGTTTATTCTTCATACGAACTGAGTCGCTGTTAGCATCTAAGATCGACATCCATGGTCGACATCGAATGAAGGAATGGTATGTATGGTTTTAGAAATAAGGGATACGGATAAGTCTAGTGAAAACGGAGTATATGAAATGTGTGCCTCTCACTAACGGAGTATTTGACATCAGTGGAAAACGGCTGAATGATTAACAAGTTCATGTACATTTACACTCTTATCCAGAGTAAAGGTGAATCCCTCTTAGATGTCCACAAGCATGTCAGCAGCTTGGATTAAATTTAGACTATCCAGTGGCACTTACAGGTAATCTCTACAAGTCGTTTGTTCGCCCTGTTACTGTGTATGGACACGAATCTTACCCTACAAGTGACAAATATGAGCAAACTCTCCATGTTATGGAGATGACGATGCTGCGCTGGTTTTCTAAGTCTCTCGCGATTGGAATCTGTGAGGGATGAAGACGTACAGAGGTGGAAGAGAACGTTACCCATTGCTGACAAGGAAAGAAAAGTGACTAAGTGGGTAATGCCATCTTATCAAAAACAGCGAGACTACAGTTGCGAAGGCGACATGCCATGTCACCTGATCGACGACGGTCATGCGGTCGACCGAAAAAGCCATAGCTTCCCCGTTTCACTGAAAACATACATGCGATGAGCATCATCACCAGTGACGCACTGGATCGAGTGACGTGGCAGATGGGAAGGAAAAAACAAAGCAGTTCAGCTCCTCTACTCTAACACCTACGGCATTTTTAGCTGCCCAGCTGGACTGTCCAAACCATTCCCTATCACTGTTGGTTGGCGTACCTCAGGGTTCAGATTTATCTCCAATCTTGTTTATTCTTCATACGAAATCAGTCACTGTTAGCATCTAAGGTTACTCCTGTGGGCGCATACAGTCGGTGTCGGATATCTAGACACGTAACTGTTGGTAACCTTCTGTAGAATGTGCCGAACGGCATAAGCGTACCGAAGAGGTTTACGTGTGCTGGCAAAATGCTCACAGCGTTACGGCAAACAGCTAAGTTTTGCCATCACTTGACCTCATGGCTTCAGGGAAAGAAAATGTCATGATCGCGCTGGTCGGTTTGTTATTCGCTATTAATTGTAAAACCCAAGTAAAAATACAAAAAATGGTGTAAAGAGTGGTTTCGAAACGAAATCAGTACACTCACACTAATTTCTTAGAGGAATTGAGTGTAAAATGCAGAGATTACTGTAATTATTTGCGGATTAATGAAGGCAATGTACCAAAAACTGCTTTCATTGTTATCTCCTTTAATTCAAATGTGAGATACAGGGTGTGGGGGGACGACGACTCTTACTCCTTTACCTTTATCTCCAACTCGGCAAAAGCAGCATCTCTCATAGCACGATCATGATACTCCTTGCTTTTCGCACTCCAGGTGGATACGGTTCTGATTGATAGATCTCCATGAACTGTTCATTACACTACCGTTTTGTCGACATATTTTGCACAAAATGAAAATCAGAGCTTACCTAAACCAGTGAATTCTGTAGACACACTTCCTAGTCGAAACTTGCTGTGGAACTGAAAACTGTGCAGAGTAGCCACGCACATACACGCTCTGGTTTACCCGTGCAGGAAAACCTCCCCTGTACGCCACAACGTGTTTGGCCGGCCTGATACCTGCCTTACGACGTTGACACTTTCCGACGATGTAACACCTCTGTCTGACTCCTGAAATGACCTATGTATGATTTCATAACTTTCAGCACCTAGTTTAAAGCACAACACAAAGCTTTTCTTTCACAATCTGTACATCGCTCAGCATTTATAAATGCTGATTCTGAATGAATGAAATAGGTCGTATGAATATTCATGGTAATGCAGGTATTGTTAACCTGGACGGTTTATAGATACCACCAGATCGAACGCGGGCGTGTGTATGGGCCGGTTAACTATAGCGCGTTTTGCATAAGCGAAAAATTAAATATTCTCTCACAATAGAATATCTAGGTGTAGATGACGACAACTCTTTGACTACCTCTATGAGTGGCTGAGTGTCGAATTAATTGTCTTACTGACCAACTCACTGGCAAAGTAAATGCATGAATGACGAGAATACTTATTAACTAACGAATTACTTCATATATTCAGCTAATAATATTAATAATTCAGATAAATGATGGTCGCTGTTTAACGGAAGGCGGATGGAAACATCGGAACAACAAAGAAGTTTACCAGGAGGTGGAGAGAATCTTTGAGAGCATAGAGAAGAGCAGGCTGGCATTTCTAGGATATTTGTACAGAATGAGCGTAATTAGACTTATCAAGTAGATATTTGAATACTTCTGGAAAAATAAGACCTTTACAGCACGAATAAGGAATAGCGGAAAGATATGGGAACGGTAAACATTTCGGAGGTCCAAATTTTTGTATACAGTGAAACTTTTGGATGGGTTTCAAGCCGAGGGATTTATTTTTTACAATTTATTTACGTCGGACTGGCACAGATAGTTCTTACTGTGACAATGGGATAGGAAAGGATTAGGAGTGGGCAGGAAGCGGCCCCGATGTAGCACTGGGTATGTAACTAATAAGAAAAGTAGGAATAGCCTGGTGTGAAAATGGGAAACTACGGAAAACCAAGAGAAGAACCAAGAAGGCCGGAAAATCCTGACCAGCCAACGAACGCATGAAGAAGCATTGGACACAGAGGAAACTCCGCACAGATAGAAAGAATTGAGGTTGTAGTGTAATAGTAAGTGATCAATTTGCTAATAATAATAATAATAATAATAATAATAATAATAATAATAATAATACATTAAAGAAGTTCTTAAAGATCTAGAGAAATCCAATATCCAGGAAGTTCAGATCTTAGACAGGAAAATATTTCGGAACATGATTCAAAATTTGGAAGGATTTCAAGTCGAAAGAAACGCAAAGACGGGAAGAGTATGGACGGATGAACAGAAGAAACAGCATAGAAGGAGAAGTGGAGGAAGGGGAAACTTTAAAGGGAAAATGAAATTGTAGCGTGATCGTAAGTGGTAAGTGGTTAATTAATAATAATAACCGAAACAAACCTATAGAATCACTTGTAATAGATGTAATAAGTCAATATCCCGGTAGGCAAAACTAAGACAATCGAACATGAAGTAGAGAGAGTATAATTTAAGACTTAGCTCTTCCGCGCTCAGGCCGCGGAAATCCTCAAGCGAGCGCCATATGACTTATGTCAAGCTTGGAGTGATGAGAAGTCTTGACAACTGACGTGGCAGTTCCAAAGTAACTATTAGATTTTCAAGATGTGTTGTGAGTATTACCGCATGGTTAGGTACAGTACAGCGCAGAGCATTTATTTGGTCGAGTGCTATTTGTATAAGAAGAAGAAACTAGTAAAAAAGTGCCTTCGAAAATTTCGTAGCCAGTTGCCAGATTCTACAGTACCATCAAAACGTTACGTGCAACAACTCTTCCACATTTGTTTGCGAAACTAATAAGTAAAAACAGCGAAGGAGTATAGCTCTCACACCGGAGAGGTTAGAAGATATATATTCAAGGCTACAAATCAGCCCACATTCGGTCACTTCGGAGAGTGGCTCAGTAAATTGGTATTTCACATTCATCAGCACTTATCCTAACGCAAGAAAATTATTACATTTACGATCTTACCGGACTCATTCAGTGGTGAGTTCAGTTTAATTAGGCGAAATCATGCCGCTTGATTGAGACAGCTACGTCCCCTAACCATTGCGGGCAATGCACTCGCTTTCACTGCTTCTCTGTGCTCCTAAGCCTCGGTACTCCTCTACGAACTCTTAAGTTATACACCCTGTGTTATACGTATAGATACAGAAAACCTTGATCATTGGAGGAAGACCACAAATTAAATAGATAAATATGTAAGAAAGGACAGTTCTGTGGAAAATCTTCGACTGAGTTTGCACAGAGTCAATCTTCACGAGAAGGACATTTTATGAACTGTATCGGCTGGCTAGATCTAGTGTTCATAGTGCTATGGCTCTTACGGTACTCGAGAGAGATCATTTCTACCTTTAGTTAACCTATTTCAATCTTATCCTTGGTCTTGGCGATATAAAAATGACTGAGGTATAAGCAATGCTAGTAATGCCATTCATTATGCATCCAGTCCCTGCGGTGAATGGTGCGAAAAAGTTGCTCATAAGTTCGGTTGATCTATGCATTTCATTGGGCTTAACAAAGTGATTTAAAACGCCAACTTCTGCATTGATGAGGCCTCACTCCTCATCATTAAATGAAAATATTTTCTGGATTAAAGTCACCTGTATATATTTACCAAATATTTAGAAAAGAACACGAGTTTTCAGCCAAGTTTAAGGCGAATTAAGGCTCATCAATGTAGGGGTCTGGCTTCTAACTGATGAGCCCAAACCACATTAGGACGAAGTACAGGTATTCATCAATTGAGCTACCTGTTTAATTTCTGAGCGTTACTTTTTGTTAATTTCATTAATATTTAAAGAAAATTATCCTTCGCATGTTTTGAGAATTTTAAAGGAATGTTAAAAGGACATAAACAACAGTTAATGGACGCAGTTAATGAATAACTGGAGGATCCGTGCTTTTCCGCAGCATTCATTATAACCAGGTCAGATAACTCGTCTTGATACACCTGTCGTAGAAATATTGATTTGCCTGCCCTTTTCAATGGTTTTAATGAACATTTAATAAAAAACATGCTATGGTAAGCCGTAATTCGTAGACAGAAGTCATCCATTCCAACGTCATCATGTCATCTGTTTGGTACACATCTATCCATACATCCGCTTTTATATCTTGCAGTTCTTTATGTAAAGCTTGGTATTGTGTCGTAGAAGTAATGATACCTTTAATCGCAGTTCTGTATAGAATGGTTGTGTTGTGAGGTCATAGGTTAGTCTCCAAGGAGCGTTTTTGCCAGGCAGAGAACTCTTTCAAGATACATGACCTTCACTCTCTCTAGTGTAGCTAGGTTATCCTTCCATAGATGTTCTCAGAAAATGTCTAAGGCGTATCTCATGATAAGGTCTGTTTGTACGTAGACTTTTTTCTATTAGCAGCATGTAAGTTATTAGGAACACTCTGCCATATGTTAAATATATTTAGAAGCTGGTAAAGGTTAGAAAAATCAAAGAGTATCCAACAGGCAATAGTATTCTTCCGTGATCAGAGGAAGTGTATACTCTCTGGCTTGACAGGTAGTAATCAATCATGGCTGCATGCAATGATATTACTAAGGATGAAAATCACATAAATCAGAATATTAATGAAAGTGTTAGTCGCTTAGCAAACTGTTAGGTACAGAATGTATTGCGGGTGAGGATAAGCCTTCGCCTCCAATTATTGGGGTGATCATTTAATTATTTGATTTTATAATTACTTAAAGTTGGCTGAATTTAGAGACCTATCGATGGTAATTCCGGAGGGAATAAAACAATAATGAAGCAAATCGTCCAGTACAACGGACGGATGGATTTTCCAAAGGTTTCTTTTAGAAAACGCGTTTAATATAGTCTATAGATGAGTATTTTCTCATTATTTTCACCAGGTGGATTTAGCTACTGTCCTAATTAGTGAATTTATAAGGAAAGTCATGAACTTCAAATTATATGCATTCAACTGCCTATTGTCCGAACTGTGGACGTATCACAGGAAATTTGTGAAAGGTTGATGGTCATTTTGTTAAAATGTACTTGAAGTTTAATTTCTGAGCGCTAACCTTTTGTCAAGTTCCAAGGTATTTCAGCAGACAGCAGGGAGTTGATTTCCTCATAGTATTTCTTGCTCTGCGGACATCGGTTGTTAAGAGAACTGTAAAGGAAAGTCACTATCTAACTAATGGAAGTTCCCACATCCATTTGTGAAATTGCAGTATCAGTATTATGTGTAGTTGAACGTACAATGCACTCGATGATGTTAAACCTTTTGAATGGAAACTCTTCACTGAGTTCAATATCTGTGATCAGGCCGGGCAAACCAGTTTAATCCAGAGAAAGCAATGCTTATTGATCCGTTGAAAGTACCTGCAGTTAGAAGTGAATGAAGTCCATTTTATTAACAACTCCCTTCCTCCCCCGATCCCCCACTCACTATTTACTTTGCCTTAAAAAGTACTGAACTTGCAGGAGAGATTTGTAGGACTCTAACCTTCCACCTTGGTAAAACAGAGTGTTAGAATTTTAGCTTGTTGTTTATGGAGGTAGAACAGACAATTACACTGTAATAATTGGACACATTGCGCATCTAAATCGGTAGGCAATTTTTATGCAGTCTGTGGAAACATGTTAATAATTACTGGCAGTAGTAAAGGGGGCCAAATGCAAAAAATGAGGATAGCAACCGATTCTATGGCTCCAAGTTTTCATCCAGAATCAGCTGGAAGAGAATGACGTAATATAGCTTTATTTATTTATATCTTCTTTCGCTGAGGTTCCTTAGACTACGTGGTTACTAACTCAGGTGAGCTTTACTCTTAGCCCAGTATTCCTTCATCTTTGTGCTGTGGGTCGCTTTCCATTCGTAAGTCTCTTTCACTCCCACTCCGGGACGCAATGTTTCAGCTCTCAGTGACTGGAGAGTGTAGAATGTTCTGGTCAAATTTCTAAATTTATCCCTGTTTTATATATCCTGGGGATCATTTTTTAAAATTCTATGTCTTGTCGAACCAGTTCCGTCAATTTAGCATTTGTCCCCTTCCCTTATATACGTAATTATTTATTTATTTAATTATTTACATACTTACTTACTTATTTGTTGCTTCATGGTTACTAGGTTGCCGGTTAGGACAAAGAGTAACATATACTATTATTAGGATGAAGAAAAATCAAAATCTGAATCACTGAAAATAATTCGAATATAAATTTAAAATATTAGGGGCGTTTCATAAAAAATAAATACCCTGTCCGTATATTTCTACTGCAGTGCTGAAGTTTCGAGGTAAAACATGCGCAATGGCTTGCTACATCGTTCACGCGCCACATGCAATGTTGGAAATATTCACATAATGTCACCATTTGCTGTAGAATAATTACTGGTGTCCTGAAGCCAACTCCTCTCGAGAAAATCAATTACCTTACCGGTATTGCTCCTTGTAACGTCAGGTGAGAGGTTGCTGCTGCTAACAACGAAAGGCTTAAAACAAATTTAATGCCTTCACATCCACTCTTTGGATACCAACCTCTCCAACGAAGATTGAGGTCCAGGAAAGCATTTTTAACATCTTCAGAAAACCTGGAAGGATCATCGGAGAAAGCCAGGATTACCAAATGGAAACAAAAGACCCCTGGCCTTTTGAAATGGATGGAACCACGGGAAGTGTTGCCTCCCGGTCACACCGTGGACTGGTTGAAATGGAGGTCCTTAAACAGACTTAGATCTGGAGTGGGTAGAACCAGAGCGACTCTACAGAAATGGAACTTACCCATCGATACGACCTTTTGTGACTGTGGTGAACTTCAGACAACTGAACACCTGCTATGTTGTCCCTTGTGTCCATCAAACTGCACAATGGAAGACTTGGTGCTGGATAATCCAAATGCCCTTGAAGTGGCCAAATTTTGGGCCGAATCTGTATGACATATTGTTGTAGACGTTTTACTTGTATATATTTGTGTATATAGTTTGTTTCTTTTAAACGTAGTATAATTCTATTGTACTTCTGATTCGAATAACGAAAGAAAGAAAGAAAGAGATGTCACCATTTTGTAATGAGTGTTGAAAACTTTCTATACAAGAGATCAACACGTTGGCTGTGAAATTCGGTTAGTGATTAGCTTCTGGAATGCACGAAATATTAATCCAGGTAACATTCATCCCCAATTGTGTGAGGAGTGTATGATGAAAGTGCAATGACGGATGGAATAGTTACGAAATGAGATCGAATATTCAATGGATGTCGTCAAGATGTCATTGACGTCACGGATTATTTGGTGTGTGCAGTTGAAGGAAACGTTCGTGAGAGTGGGCGTTATGCAATTTCGTCACTTTCTCTGCTTTGGCTGGCTTTGAAAACAGGTGATGTCGTTCTATGATGAAGGCATGCAAGAATGTGTGCATGAATAATGATGGTGACTCTGCTGAGAAATAGTTGTGTGTATCGAATCCAATTAATTTATGTTTCCTTGACAAAAATTGTCGGTACCTGCTTATGAAACACACTCCCAATTTTAACGGGGGTTCTGAAAAAAATAAAATAATTATTAGCAAATAACTAATCAACTAATGGACCCGCGCTAGCCTGTAGCATTCGTTATAAACATGTCGTCATATTGTTTCACCTGCACTATAGTTTTGTGAACATTTAATACCGATAGGAACTACATAATAATTAATTGGTAATGCAGTTTATAACACTTTTTCCATACAACGTACACTGTGCTTCAACTATCTGGATGACCATGTGGTTTTACACCCTAAAACAATCATGGAGAAACCATCGTCAGTTAACAATATTTCCATGTTAACAATGCTCGTTGCTGATATGGACAAAGCAGAAAAAGTCTGATGATGATGATGATGATGATGACGCTTGTTGTTTAAAGGGGCCTAACATCTAGGTCATCGGCCCCTAATGGTATGAAATGAGACGAAAAGTAGTGACAAATTAAAGTTCAAAAATCCTCAACTGATCAGAATTCAAAACGTGAGGTTGAAGAATGAATGGATGGATATGAATTTAAAACAATCAGTGGATCCGACGCGCAATGCCTCACATTCACAGAAACTGACATAAAACAATAGTATAACAGACCAAGGGACTGCTTCTATAGCACAATACTAAATCGATGATCCTTGTAGTCTATAGGAGTCCAAGTCATCGGTCCCTCATAATAGTACTCATCGCTAGGAGAGTAAAACCATGGTATTTGTCATGTTGTAGTACTAATCAAAAGTAGCATAGACTCACGGTATTCCGCACATTATGATACTACTCACAGGTAATGCAATTCAATGAGATGTAACACAGACCTATGGTGTTTTGCACATTGCGGTGCCATTTACAGGCAGCGAAAACCTATAATGTTCATCACATAAGTGTACTAACCATAGGAACACGCACTATCTCGTGGCGTTCTTCATATGCGGGTACTAATCATAGGCAAGCCAGAACCATGGTGTCGCTCACCCATGGTGACGAATAAGATTGAGTGGCGTCTTTAAAAGTAGAGAAGATCACAATATGACGATGAAGTTGGAGGGAGATGTTCAATAAATTTCCAATTTCTTAGGAATCATTTAAGAAAAGGCTAGGAAAACAACAGATAGGGAATCTGCCACCTGGGCGAATGCCCTTAATGTAGATCAGTAGTGATTGATTGAAGTAGTCTCATGGTTCTAATTCGATCATCCCATAGTCGCCCCTTTTAGTCGTCTCTTACGACGGGCAGGAGATATCGCGGTATGCGTCCCTCACCCGTAGGGGGTAGCAAAAGTCTAAATTCAAAATTCATGAATTATGTTATCATAGTCGGTATAGTAAAACTGTAAGGCATACATGATCGGAAATTATTTTGTATAAATTTTGTTATGTACTGTAATACTTTCTGAGAGGATCAATAACATAGGTATTTAAAAATTAAATTTTAGTCACCTTCTACTAAACTACTATTTTATCCAGAGTGAAAAATGGTATTTATAGCCTAGACCATAGTAGCTTAGACAGACAGACAGACAGACAGACGGAAAATTAAAAAGTGCATTTCCTTGTTATTGCGGGCACGGCCGATGTAGATATACCATTCTTTTTAAATTCTGAGCAAATTCAGACAAAACTCTTATTTTATATTTTATATTTTATATATGCCTCTTCAGTGATGCCTAGGCTAACTATTGCAGCTGTTAGTGGAACTGTGGAGGATCAAAAAAGCCTTAGGGCTGAATACCCAACAACAACAACAACAACAACAACAACATATAGATATGAACACGGTAAGAGTTTTGCAACTTAAGCGGCAGAAAATAACCTCGTCAACGTGTTGGACAGAATTGGTCCACTGCTACTTTGTGCAAAGTGACAGGAAATGGCAAACTGATGAAGCTCGTGGATAAGAACTGCAACGCATTCCTATGACCATTACAAGAAGGTACAGAGACGACCAGCCCTCTGAATACTGACGCCGGTTACGTGAACGAATTTGATCCACGGAATGTCACTGTAGTATTTCTCCCAAATGGAAGATAGCAATTGCTTTTACTCAAATAAAGTGTAAAATCTACGGTAAATTAATAAATACACTGACTTAGCAAATGTCATGGGATAGTCACCTAATAGCGCGTGGGGCCTCATCTGACCCTGCGAACTGCAGTGAGACGCCGTGGAGGTGAGTCGACAAGTCTCTGGTAATCCTCTGGACGCAGCTGACTCCAAATCGTTTGCAAAATGGCCGCCAAGCTGGTCTGTTCGTTGGTGCAGGACCCTTGGCACGGAGCCTGCGTTCCAGGACCTGCTCGATAGGGTTCATATCGGGACTCCTGGGTGGCCATGGAGTCGTTGGATCTCCGCTGCATGTTCCTGGAACCATTCCCGGGCGACTTGGGAGCGATGTGGCGGCGTTATCATCTTGAAACACCGCAGAACCGTCTGGGCGCCGGAAGGCCAAAAATGGGTGGAGATGGTCTCCGAGAGTAGCTCAACATACCGCGTACCATTCAAAGTATCTTCCAGAACAACTAGGGGGGGAGGGGGCTACTCCATACCAGAAAAGTGCACTCCAGACCATACAGAGACACCAGCGCCCTGGACCACACCTTCGAGGCAGGCGGGATCCATCGCTTCATGTGGCCTGCACCATCTGCATGGTGCAGTTTAAATCGTGATTCGTCCGACCATATCACGTTACGCCATTGTTCCTGTGTCCATTCTTGGTGACTGGCGACAAATGCGCGTCGTTGTGCCCGATGACGTTGGGTAAACAGTGGCACCCGTGTGCGGCGCCGGCTCCCATGCCCCATAGAACCCATGTTCCTACGGATTGTCCACTGGGAGACGTGTCTAGCACGGCCTGTGATTTGTTGCACGGTTGCCCGTCTGTCACTATTGACAATCCGTCTCAGATGTCGCCGGTCACGGTCGTCGAGGGTGGCTGGACGGCCGGTCGTTCATCTGTTGTGGACGGTGACACCCGCATTCAACCATCTACGATACACCCTGGACACGGTTGATCGTGTGAAGCTGAATTCCCTCACCACCTCCGAAATCACAATCCCCATCCGTCGGGCACCGACCACCATACTCCGTTCGAACGGTGTCAGCTCACGACGAAGTTCCATGTTACACTTGTCACATGCACAGCCACTGCTCACAAGGTCTCCTATGCAACTGCCGCTGGCACAGGGAGCGTGTGGTGCGCAGACAACACACCTGCGTATCAGTGCTCCCCTATCCCATGACATTTGCTCACTCAGTGTACTACGAAATATTTTATTTGTAGAGAATAATATGGATGCGTACTTTACAACTATTTTTTCTGCTACGTCGCAGCGCTTCCGTATACGTTTTGTTTGTCTGACACTTTTGTGTGTGATGTATTTGTTCACTGAAATTGTTTGAATAAATTAGGTGTAGTTTTCTTCATGTTGTTCATTCGTTTTGTGACCTAACTCATTCATTAAGTGATATATTTATTGGTCCAGGCATCATGCTATTTTCCCTTCAAAAAAGTAATAAAATATATTACCAATAAATAATTGGTCCAGTGATCATGTTCTTTTGCTGTTTGAACTGCCCGCGCCAGTCATATGGACAAAGATAATGAGAATGAATTCACAGACATAGCACTTCCATTCGTCGGTGCTGGTCGTTAAGAAAGAAACAAAAGAAGGCACGAGCAGCGGAATGTAACATAAGGGAGTCCTGTTTACAGCCCGTAAGTACGTATACATATTTATCTAGATATATGTCTCTAGTAACGACGGTATTTCTCAATTTAACAGAGATTTTACACTTTATTTGAGTAAAAGCAATTATTATCTTCCATTTGGGATAAATCTTACAATGATATTTCGTGAATCCAATTCGTTCACATAACCGCTAAGGCCTTTAGGTAATTGCAAAATTTCATTCTGCTGGGTCTCACAGGCCAAGGCCAACTGTTCTAGGGTTAAATTGAGAAAAATATATGTAGATCTTTGTGTAAAAGGCTGCCCTAAAATGTTAACGTAGACAATAACGGGTACATGGAAAGAAACAGTTTAAGACGCTTTTGGTGTTTAGGTGGAACACGTGTATCGCCGACAGAATTTTAACTTGTGATTACATTTAATATCTCAATTGAAAGATAAAAGAGGAGGGAACCTGTTACAGAAACAAAATTGAAAATCTTAAACTTGGTAATCATGAAATTGCGCTTCAAAATAAGGCAACATTTGTGATGAGTATGTGACATCTCGCGCATACTGAGTTGAATCGCGCGCTCATTTGCAGGTTAGCTGTCATTGTGAATAGATCGTGCTCAGTTGTATAAAATCCAGTAGAGACAATCCGCGACAGTCTGTGAGATATCGAGCGACAGCGATTACAGCTCTGTCTAGCGGAGTGACCTGGATTTACATATTCTGTCATAAGAGCACTTGTATTTGGTTCTGAAACGTTTAGCGTTATTTATGGGTTTGCATTAATTTGACGTAAGTAAATATTAGCATGTGTCATTCCTTTATATCTCCTCTCAATATGAGTGGAAGGATGTGTGCTGTGTTTGGCTGCAATAAGTATGAATTGCACAAGGATTCGAGGTCTTGCTTCCGTTTCCTTCGTGACAAGAAAACGTAAGTAAATATTGTGTTTGCATAAAAATTCTTTCAGTTACAAAGATATTTTATAGTACGTCCCAAACTTCTGACCAGCGCGAACCATATTTTATCTGGCTTAAAATATAATAAGTTTATTTTATTGTAAAATTGAGTGGGTAACATTCAGTACCGATGTGTTATTGTAGGTGTGATTTGTGGGTTTTGATTTAATTCAGAAAAAAGCATACGCATATGTGTGTGGCTGGTTGTGTTCCAAGTTACCCCATTTGGAATGCCGTAATGCGTTGTCAAGCACTGAAGAAAATATGGGTGACTTAAGAAATGTACAAATTTTGTTGAAACAATAAGATGATGCAAATGTGTTTTACCTTAATGTAATGGCAAGTATTGTTTACAGGGAAATTTTGAATGTTTTTGAGGCTAAATTTATAGATTTTCTTTCTGTTGGTAGACTTCAAGTTAAGAGGAAAATTGTCCAGCACATGAATGTTAATTCATTGGATCATGTGTGTGTAAGGTATGTGTCGACATATTTATTGACAAGTGTTTTAATGTGATGATACAATGTTCTTTAAATGAGGAAAAATTTCAACCTAGCCGTGAAAGTTCAGGCAAGAATGCTAAAGCTAAAATTGTAATGCATAAATGAAAGATCAAGCCCTTTCACAGCAGTCCATTTCACATCTTGATTATAAGTCTAATTTCAGTCTTTAAATAATAACCTGTTAAATAAGTCTTCATTCATTTATCCAGAATTGCTTTAGCAACTATGAAGTTAATATCTTAATAAAACTTTCTTTATAGACGTAATTTATTGTTTTCTTATGCTAGGGGCTTTACGTCGCACCGACACAGATAGGTCTTATGGCGACGATGGGAAGGGAAAGGCCTAGGAGTTGGAAGGAAGCGGCCGTGGCCTTAATTAAGGTACAGCCCCAGCATTTGCCTCTACGCGCACGGCCAACTCGCCCGGTATATAGACGTAATTTATTTATCCATTTCCGTATATGCATTTCCATTGACATTTGGATTTAGCGTGAACTATAGAGAATTATAGGGAAATTTTGAAAGTTTTGTGGCTAAATTTATAGATTTTCTTTCTGTTAGTAGACTTCAAGTTAAGAGGACAATTGTCCAGCTCTTAAATGTTAATTCATTGAATCAGCTGTGTAAGGTATGTGCCGACATTTTAATTGACAAGTATCTTAATGTGATGATACAATGTTTCTTAAATGAGAAACTAGAAACGCCACTTGCGAATTGTCTCCCGTTTTAACAAGGCTAAATCCGGAAGTGTCGCGCCTTGTCTCTACTATATTTGGTTGTATAGAATAACACATTTAATAATGAGGAAGAAATATTGACGTCACGCCCATGCTCTGTTATAAGTTGGCACTGTGTTGACTCGCGACCTCAGTTGGAGGTTAGCTGTCATTATGAATACATTGTGGTCAGTTGTAGAGTATAACAAATGTAATAATGGAAAAGAAAGATTTGATCAGGATTCAGCAAAAGCATGCAAAAAAAAGACTTGAAACGAGAAAAGTGAATGATTGAGGAATAAAAGAAATGAAACGAAAATAACGCAATAGGATTTACTATGGGAAGTTGTAACAGCTAAATAATTTGCAATGATTAAATGCTTTTAATTTACTCGTAATAATACTCCCGAACTCTGAAATTATGTCTTTTATTTCTCATATCAGAGACCCATACTACACCGAGTTATTACCCTCATTCCAAGTGTACCACCTTCTACTGAATGAAATTTATTACCCAGATAATATCTGTATTTTATTTCTAATATGAAAATGTACGAAATACTCAAACCACGCTGCCATTGCAATAGCGACCCCCTACCACCAATTTTTTGTAAAATGTGTACACTAGGGTCTGAAAGGGAAATCTACAAAGGAACAGGAAAATTACACATAAAAGGATAAAGACGGTGGGGTTGAGGGTGAGGGAGAATTTCAAAACATATTTCGGAACAATAATTAACATTCCATTGCATCTCTGTTTAATCCTAAGCCCTGAAATGGTCCGTTGACTGGATTACAGAGAGAGAGAGAGAGTTTAAAAAGAGATAAACATACACAAACAGGCTGCTAATAGAAGAAGCTTAAAAAGCGGAAGCCAGCAGCGGATAATCCAGTGTAACAAAAGCCATTAAAGAGCGTCCAGTATTATGGAACGGTGATGAATAAAATAGAGAGCAGCAAACGCTGAACAGATGTGTGCGAGAATTATTAAGTGATTGCCACAAAACGGCACGATCATTTAAATACGTAATACAGGACAACGTGACGCAGATTTACATTTGGTGAGCTCCCCATGTTTTTAACAATAAGCTTTTAATTTTTTTTAAATGGAAAAATCTGTTACAGCACTGGATATAATGGAGGTGTTGACATGGGAAGATAGTAATTTTGAAAACAGTGAACATTTCACTTTTTTCACGGAGAAAGTAGTAAATCCTCATACTAATGACATGGAAAAGCTAGCAAGTCAAGTGATAAGGTAAATTTCCTTCGATGATTGGTGCAAAATTGAACCAGTTTTAAGTCAACGTGGTTTGACCTGGAGAAGGTAGTAATTCAGCCCGTGTCTCTGGTGGAATTAAGTATAATTTTTTGACAGTCAACTACGTGTAAACCTTCTTTATAACTAGTGCATAGTTATATTTCAGTTGCCAGAATGCTTCCGAAACCTAATCCATTCAAACTGGTAAGTCGTTATTGCTAGCATCTTGATATGATGTTCATAGTAGTTCTTTGTTTTATAAATAGTTACTACATGTGTTCAACAATGTTCCCAGAAGAATTTGCGGAAGTGATCAGAGAGACTAGAAATTTTCAACCATTTCATGTAATCATTATGATGCCCGGGGATTTATTTACTTCGCCACGGAGAGCGAGATATATTTATATACTCAATGCATTAAGATTAGCACTAATAATAGTAATGGCGTATGGTCTCCGGAGAGGCCTGGTGCAGGTCTCTTTTTTCTAGTAGACGGCCTATTAGGCGACCTGCATGTCTGTGACGATGAGGGCGCTACCTAGGATGATTTCTAATGTTGAATATGCCACACACACCCAGCCCCCCGAGCCGTTGGAATTAACCAATTAAGGTTAAAATCACCGTCCTGGCCGGGAATCGAACCCGGGACCCTCTGAACCGAAGGCCAGTACGCTGACCATTCAGACAACGAGTCGGACAGATTAGCACTGTAAGCTGGATAAGGAGTTCAGGAGCTGAACTTCCATCAATAAAAGGCAGTTATTGAAAGAGTTAGAACTGTGTAACGTTCACAACATCCTCATAAGAGGGCTGTCCTGTCACGCGAAACTTACAACCACTTGCAAGGAGACCAACCTTCAGCGAACCAAAAGAAAAGAACTTTTATGCCATGCTGGATTTCTTCAATGAAAAATTTCTTCTCTTACCGTGATATTTGTACTTGAATCATACACGTCAACTGACAAACTGATTAGATAGTGATTTTTTAAATTTGTGCTTGAAACATAATTAGCATAACTTTGTGTGCTAATCTCATAAATGGATAACTCCTTGATTTTACATGACATTTGTTCAATATCAATATCTGCTTCAAGATACTTGCAAGGCAATTTTTTCCTTTCTTGTAAAATTAACTTTTTATGACTTACTAACTTTCCCATGTCCTAGCCTCAATTATTAAAAATAAGAAGGTATTCTAACGGGGCTGTACAAGGATCACGGTCGCAAGTTTTTTCGTAAGAGTCAGGCACTATCGTACAAACAAAGAAGCACTCCCCAGTGATCTGCATTTATGGTAGTCGCCCAGGTTGCAGATCCCCTCTGAGTTGTTTACCAAGTCTCTTCTGATGATGATATTTTTTGTTTAAAGGGGCCTAAAAGCTAGGTCATCGATCCCTAATGGTTCCAAGTGCAACGAAATGGAACGATAATTGAAATTTATAAATGTATCCACTGACTATAATCTAAAACAAACGATGATGAAAAAATGACCATGAATCCAAGACAATGAGTGGATCCAATTCGCAATGCCTTATTTTCTGTGATGATGCTTGTTGTCCACAGGGGTCCAAAATCCGGGTCAACGGCTCCTCATAATAGTACTAATCACTGGTAACCTAAACTCATGGCGTTCCTCATATGGTGAAACTAATCAGAGATGAAATGAAATGTCGTATGGCTTTTAGTGCCGGGATATCCCAGGACGGGTTAGGCTCGCCAGGTGCAGGTCTTTCTATTTGACTCCCGTAGGCGACCTTCGCGTCGTCATGAGGATGAAATGATGATGAAGACAACACATACACCCAGCCCCGTGTCATTGGAATTAACCAATTAAGGTTAAAATCGCCGACCCGGCCGGGAATCGAACCCGGAACCCTCTGAACCGAAGGCCAGTACGCTGAACGTTCAACCAACGAGTCGGACACTAATCAGAGATAACGTAGACCCATAGTGCTTCTTACATAATGGTACTTTAAAGTCAAAGAAATATTAATGTTTATTAAATTCCACCTATTCAATACATAAAGAGTAATTTTAATTAAGAATTAAAACTTATTAAGAAAATTATAGGGACATGTTTCGTCCTTTTGTTAATTATAACGTGTAACGTGTAATATTGGTACTTCTCACAGGTAACGCACACCCATGGTATTTCTCACATAGCGGTACTAATCATAGATAACGTAGACTCATGGTGTTCAGCGCATAGTGCTACTACTCATAGATAACGTAGACCCATGGTGTTCCTTGCAGAGTGGTACGAATCACAGGCGCCTCGCAGACCCGTGGCGTTTCTCACATAATGGAACTAATCGCAGGTAACCTAAACTCATGGTGCACCTCACATGGTGGTACTTATCACAGGTAATGTAGACACATAGTGATTCTCATATAATGATATTACTCACAGGTAACTCATATACTGGTCCTAATCATAGTTAACGTAGATCCATAGTGTTCCTCATATAGTGGTACTAATCATAGGTGACGTAATCCCATGGCATTTCTTATAAAGCAGTACTAATCACAGGCAATGTAAACCCATGGTGTTCATCATCGAATGATACTAATCACAGACTCATGATGTTCCTCACATAATAATACTAAATGCGGGTAACTCAGACCCATGGTGTTCCTCACATAGTGGTACTAATCACAGGTGATTTTATGGTTCCAAATCCATCATCCCTTGGTCACTCCATTTCGTCGCCTCTTACGACAGGCAGGGGATACTGTGGGGTGTTCTTCGTCTGTGTCCCCCACCTACTTGGGAACCTAGTATCTTCTTAAATGATTTGAAAGAACTTGGAAACACCTCCCTTAGTAAAGTATTCCAATTCCGATCTGCTCTTCCTATAAAGGAATATTTGATGAATATCAACTGAAGAACGGGAGAGTGGGAGACAGAGGATGAAGAGAGGAGGAATAGAAGAAGAAAATTCAAACCATGAGAAATATGCCTGTGGTTCTACAGAGGAGGTAACGAAAGAAGAAGATGATGACGATTTGCCTCAATTTGTGCTCTTGAGTTCCAACGTTATCTTCCTACCATTAAAAGCTCCACTCAATCTTATTTGTCTACTAATGATATTCCACGTCACTGACAGCTCGGAACATCGTGCATAGTCCAGCAGTTCGTCACCTTACACCTAGGTCTTCCCAGTCCGAAGTCTGCAACATTTTCGCAACACTATACTTTTGTCGGAAATTACCCGAAACAAATCGTTCAGTTAGTACCTGGTTCTTATGAGTGTGGTATGTTGTTCACATTTTATTTCTCAATTCTAAGGTAATTTAAAAATCTTCAATAGTGTAAGTTTCACATTATTTTCCATTCGGCCTACTAGAGCAGCCACCATTCCGGAACTCACCTCACGATGTTCAGCCGCCTTAAATTTGAGACTTACTTCATAAGTTAAGCCCGGATTTTTATGCAGTAACAGGTTAGATTGCAAACTAATTTGGTTAGTAGGAAGTGTCGGCCACCCGCTCTTCCAATAATGTAGCAAGAGTAACATACCTTACAGGGGTTCTGATGAGCCGTACCCCTCATGTTTATGCAAATCCCATAACATAATGGTTGTGAAGGTAGACTATACTTGATACTCGCTTCAGTAAGTTTGTATTCTAACCTATTAATTCATCAATATCTGGGCTCTACTCATAAGCATTTTGATGTTCTATGTTGGCGATTTTGTACTAAGTAACATTGTTTTCATTTTTCTTTCGAATGCACATTCTTGTATTAAGTAGACTTAAGCGCGTCAGTGAACAAATGTACGTACACTTTGGGCAAAACAAAACTGGCCGTAAAATATTTACAATAAGACTGATGCGGGATTGGTCCTTGTTAATGAAGAACACAGAATATGATGCAAATTGCCTCATCTGAAGAAATGAAAAACTAAGGATCCAAAAGACCTGATTCCACTTCACCCAGAAACCACTGGCAGAACTCAACTTATATGCAGAACAGTAAGTTTGTAAGGATACAGACGCAGGTCCTTTTTTTTATTTATAATGTTTCGGGCACAGCGATGTCATTATTACCACTTGCAGAGATTTCATCGGATTTCGTTCGCTCGAGCAATGTTTTCTAGTGTTCGAATTCTTCTCGGATAGCTGCAGGTTTTATTCGCATCAGAGCCCGTTTAACGCAATTTTGCCTCTTAGTTTTGCATTGCAGACTTTTGCCAAAACACTTCTAGTCTTAAATTCTCGCACAAACAGTTCCGCAGTTTCACGTAAAACATGACGCACTGTTTTACCGTGAGCACCATTCTGTGTTGCATTCAACTGGTTACTAAACACGTCTGCTCCTCTTACTCATTCACACGTAATGACACAGCGACGTACTCGGGAGATGCACACGAGCAGACATGTGACAGAAACTGATTGGTGCATCAAAATCATGGTTTCCAGCATTTCATGTGATGGGCAGAAATTCTGTCCATTAAGAAGGGTCAGTTCCGATCAGTCTTATAGACATTTTCAAGACTATTAGTATTTCAATTTCACTAGTTATTACACACTACTTTGCCTATGGGATGTGATTTTCTCAATAGCTTAGCTGCATATTTCCCACCCAGACAGCTAATATTTGAATCCCGGTCACTCCTGGATGGATATTTTCATCTCACAAATCGCATGGCATCAGAAAGAGTTTCTGGCCTTAAAATAAGCGACTAAAAACAAAGTGAGATTGGGTTGCGCCGAAAACCTAGAAATACCCGGGATAAGCCGAAGAAAATTTTACTACAGAGTTCGTCGTCTAAATCAACAACGAATTTCTAAAACAAAGTTCAGTGATTTTGATTCAACAAACAAACACACAAACAAACAAAAATTTGGGCGATATTCATCTTGGGATTGGGAATGGATACCAAGAAAGAAAAATTATCTACAATTTGTATATAAATCAGTGAACAGAATCGAGGGCTTTGAAAAAAGATGTACCAATCCAGAAATGAGTGAATCAAGGTTACAGATTGCCCTCCCCCTCCTCCCGCCCTAAAGGAAATCAAAGAGGAATTATTTGGAAAGGGAATCACAATCCAGGGAGAGGAAATCAAATCTCCTGAATTTTGCTGATGATATTTTATCTCAGACTGCAGAAGATCTGTAGAAATTGCTGAACGATATGGACAGACTCTTGGAGAAGGTAGTACAAGAACTGAGCGAGATGGCCGTGCGATCAGGGGCGTGCAGCTGTGATTTCCCATTCAGGAGATAGTGGGTTCGAACCCCACTGTCGGCAGCCCTGAAGATGGTTTTTCGTGTTTTCCGACATTTACAACATTTACACCACACAAATTCTGGAGCTGTACCTTAATAACGCCACGGCTGCTTCCTACCCACTCTTAGCCGTTTCGTATCCCAACGTCGCCATAAGACTTAACTGTGTCAGTGCGACGTAAAGTCAGTTGTAAAAAAGTAACTAACGATTGCAGAAGTAATGATCACATAAAATGCAGACTAAATCTAACAAGGAAAACCTTTCTTAAGAAAGTTAATTTGTTCACTTCGAATATTGATACAGGAATTAGAAGTATGGTTTTGAAGACTTTCGTCTGGAACGTGGCATTGTATGGAAGTGAAGCATGGACGATAACTAGCTCAGAAAGGAAGATATAGAAGCTTTATAAATTTAACTTAATAGCTCTTAAATCGCTTAATTGAGGACAGTATCCAGTATTCAGGAATTAGTGGATTCGAAACAAACTAGAGTTTAAATACCTCTAAGAAAACATATTATTAAACACAGGATAAAAAATACACAGTATTAATAAAGAATCCCTTGTTTAATAATGTGCTTTTGATAGGTATGTTTATATTTAGCCTGTGTGATCGACGGACTCAGGAGCCTTAAAATTACATTCCTTGTTAAAGATTTGATATGTGTTGCTACAGAAGAATCGTGAAGGTGAGATGGACAGATCGAACAAGGAATGAAGAGATACTGAATTGAATTGGTGAGAGGAGATCGATTTGGCTAAATTTGGCGAGAAGTAGTGAGAAAATGGTAAGACATATCTTAAGACAACCAGAACTTTTGCAGTAGGTCCTTGAGGGAAGTATAGGGTCGTAAGAACGGTAGGGGTAGACGAATGTACAGTATTAATACGGCAAGCAGATTTCAGCAGATGTAGGATGAAGTAGTTACATCAAAATGAAAAGGTTAGCACACGATAGGGTGGAATCAAATCAGTCTATGGACTCGTGACTCAAATAACAACATTTCTCTCCCCTTACCACTTATTCAGTTTGTAAGTCAAAATGATAGATGTCACACGATTTTGAACTTCTGGAGCGATTATCACGCTTGGTCAAGTTGAACCACACAGCTAGCAAGTGAAGCGAATTTGACCGATCAAAGTTTGGTGTTTGTCTCCACTTGGGAGAGAGGAAACTCTTTATGGCCCAGTCCTGTGTTTGGCTCTAATTAACGCTGGGATCAAAAGCAGAGCTAACAAGTCAAACTTCTCCAAACAACTGGTATTTGCACAGTAGTTGCAACCACGCCAGTCAATTGCAGACGTTT